>NC_056737.1:753684634-753817134 GCF_019279795.1 Protopterus annectens | reverse complement strand
CCTGTATGTGACAGTGTTGTTTGAGTGTGTGTGTGTGTGTGTGTGTGTGTGTGTGTGTGTGTGTGTGTGTGTGTGTGTGTGTGTGTGTGTGTGCGTGTGTGTGTGTATGTGTGTGTGTGTGCACGGGCAAGGCCAGTGCTAGCCCTGCATGTATGTTGTACAGCTGTGGACCGTATATGGTAGAGTGGACAGTTTACTGTCTCTGGCCATGAACACAGGAACTAGTTCTGCCAGGAGAAGCACTGGCATTATCATGCCCAAAGTGAGATTTGTTACTAGTACCTGATGGTGACTGCTGTCTGCTGGGCCTGTGTTCCCCACAGGACCACCCAGGACCACATGTACATGGCCTGCAATGACATGGTGTGGACAGCACACTTCCCTCTGTGGTGCTGGAGGTACTACCACTACAAGAGCATGACTGTGCATGGCTACATGGACACTCAGCAGATGATGTTGCTGACCTATGTCTACATGTTCAATGCCTAACTCCAACCAGATGTTTCAGCACAGAAAATGTGCAGTCCAAGACAGACACTGTCTCAGCCCACCATTTGTCCACTGCATCCGTGAACTGATCAAGGGTGTTCCCAATGCAGTGGAGGCAGTCATGGATGTCAGAATGTGCTGCCTCCATGATATGCCACTACTAGTGTCAATGCCTCAGGTATGGACCATCTCCCTTTTGTGTTTGAACAGGCATCTTGAAGTAATTGCCTCGTGTATACCAGGCTGTGTAGCCACTCATAACTATAAGTACAAACGTGTTGGTCATTCAAAAACACACCTGTGATTACCCAGTCTATGAACTGTAGTTAACTGCTCCAGAATGGAACATACAAATATACTACTCTGGCTAAACACAACATTTGTACATAGGGCAATATGGCAGCCCTTAACTTTCATTGGGTATGTATGATCAGTAAAAAACAGTATCACCCTTACCAGGTACAGGACCACAGACTTAGGCCACACCTGACAGACCTATGAAAAAGTGAAGGAGAGGTATTGTTAGCACCACCAAATGTTGCAGCACTACAAGTTAATATGTGCATATAGCCACATGTACCAGCTGTATTGCTGACATTCTGAGTATGCATGCATAATTGAGCGTAAACCCTAGACCCCTCCAATTCAAATAGACCTGACGCCCATGTACAGGTATGTACAGCCTGCCACAATGACTGACATAGTTTTGCACTGGATGACACAGTATGCTTACCTAGACACTCCTCTACTGTGGAAACGGTGGCACCACCTCCATGATGTATGGTGTGATCAATGACTGGGAGCTGTTATGTGCTCCTAGGTTCACCAGGAATTCTTCTGTGGCTGAGCGTGGTTGTTTTCCCACAGGCCCTCTACCGGTGGCAGCATGATCCCTGGCAACATCAGCTGCCCTTTCTCTTGCAGGATTCAGCATCTCTGTGGCCTGGTGTCAGACCTGCTCGTAGGTCCTGTCCTGTAGGCCAATCTGACTGACATCCTGCACAAGATCTGCCCACAATGTTGCCCACTGTTACCAATTATGCCTCCCCCTGGACAACAAGATCTGATAGTGCTGCCTCAGTCCATCCACTATTATGTCATTCTGTGGTTTTCTGGATTTTTAATTCACTAAATAATGACAGACATTTGAATTTCAGACTTCATATTCTTCAGAAAGTACATTGTAACACAAAACCTTTTATTCTAGCAATTTTCTAAGTTTATAAGATTAATATTTGAAATCTGTCCCTATTTTGGGGGCTGTATTCTCCCATTATTAGCTTTGTCCGGGTGTTTTGTGGTAAGAGGCTGAGAGCTATGGTGAGAACCGAATTCACTAAATGATAGCCATTTAAGTTTCAGTCTTCCTGTCTTTCAAGAAACAGCTGATTTGGCATAGTGGTATGTTGCTCTGACTGTAGTGCACAGGGTCCTGGGTTCTGGTAGTGAAATGCATGGCAGTAACACAGCATTTTATTCTAGCAACTTTCCAAGATTATACAAGCAATGTTTAAAATGTGTCCTGGTTTTTGGGCTTTTGTCTCCCCCCAAAAAAATTAGGCTTTTTCCAGATTTCTTGGGCTGCAACATTGAGAGATACAGTTGAGTGTCAGTGGATTTTACAAGGAGTTGAGAGCTTCAGGGGAGTGGATTTTACAAGGAGTTGAGATCTTCAGGGGAAGAGAAGTTTAGTGCTGCTTATGCTGAGTCTGCTTGTATTGTTAACAGCACAACAGGTAGTGTACTGCTTGTGATGCAGAAAGCTGTGGGTTCTACTCCCACAGCATGTAGATGCATTGCTGATACTGTACTGTGTTGTACTTTTAAAGGAGGTGGATGCTGCAGTCCTGAGAATGTCCTCTTTAGCAGAGATATCTAGTAACTATGAACCTGTTATCAGTTTGCCATCCATTCCCTATTGCAATATTACTAGCTTATCATTTTTTAATGCAATTTATTCCCCAAGGGCAACACACACTTTATTTGTAGATGAAACAATGAAATATAAAGTTGTTTGGTAGCAGCAACCTCTTCATTAGTTACAGATCTCTTTAATGTGGAATTATTTAGATGACTTTTACTTCTGCATAGATTGTGCAGATTTACTGATACTGGTGGATTGTAGAAATTTAAGTAGACTTTTATGATGGAAATGTTCTGAATTGTGTAGTTTTATCATTATTGGTGCATGAATTTTGTTTCATTGTTTATTGGAAAAATGTTCAAAACAATAAGTTTAAAATGCTGTCTAAAAACTGTACTGTATTATACAAGGAATATAATTTAATACAATCAGGAAAGTGTATCAAAGAACACATGTATGTTTCTTGTGCAAGGAGTGTATGATTTGAAAACAGTCCAAAGTTAATCTTTATCTGCCTCTGGCCAGATGGATTTTCTTTGAGTGTGGATTTCAATGCTGTTTCAATGAACACGAGTTTGAAGGGCAGAGAAGTTTTAGTGCTAAGTCTATTGTCATTGTGAGACTGCATTGCTTTGTTTAGCAGATGTCTATTAGTGTTTGTGCTGTAAAATGTAAAATAAAACTTTTAAATGAAATCCAAATCATCATAGAAGTAAAGCAGTATGCACATTACAGTCTTTATGGTAAATGGGGTGAAATAGCCAAGTAATGGGACATTGGAATGGCTGCAGGGGGGAGGCCCCATTCAACCATGATCATGATTTTGTCAGGGTGGAAGGGCGGCAAACTCAAACACAGCCCCAGCTGAACTATACCTCTCAAATGTCCAGATTTTCACAGAATTAATAGATTTTTGCTTCTTATTTTTCGTCTCTTCCTCATAAATTTTGTGGTTTTTTGGCAAATCATTTAGGAATGGAGTCACTAAATAATGACAGATATTGAGTTTCAGACTTCATACCCTTCAGAAAAATGCATGCTAAAGCAAGACCTGCTATTCTACTAAATGTCTAAGTTTATACAAGAGCAATTTTTAGTACACTTTGTATGTTCCCCCAATATATTTGGCCTTGTCTAGATTTTCTGCATTAAGAGGTGAGAGGTACGTGCAAATAAATCACTTTATAGAATTAGGTATATCCAAACCTCTCAACTGTCCCCAATTTTGGCTCAAAATGTTGCTCTCCCCTAATAATCCCACTGCAAAATGGCAATTTTGGAAGAAAACATGGTGGGTTTACAATTAATAAATAATTGTAATGATCAGAGTTATAGATTACTTTTTATTCAGAAATGCATGTAGATTCTCTTATTTTGTCAGCTGCTTGACTTAACAGTACTAATATTAAAAAAAGTGTCCCTTATTTGACAGGTTCACAGCTGTATTGTGTGGCTATTTTATATTTTTGCATCACATTTTTGGTCCGTTTTTCATAAAATTGTGGTTTTCTGGCAAATTAGTAGCAAATCATTAATGATTTAAGTTAGAAAATAATGACAGACATTTGAGTTTCAGATTTCATATCCTTCAGAAAATTCATACTAATGCAAGACCTACTATTATCTCTCTAAGTTTACAAGAGCAATATTTAAAAATTGTCCTTATTTTTATGCCATTGTCCCACTTCTGTTTATGGCTTTGTCCAGATTTCTTGCTCTGAAGTTGAGAGGTATGACAAATGTGTCAGGGCTATCACCATCAGCCAGACATTTCAAATTATGATATACTTGTTGCACCCCACTCCCCCATGTAGTGACTCTGGATGTGTCCAAGCAAGGCAAGGAGCGGTTATGCAGTGTAAGTGTGCAGAGTATCCCCCATCCAAGGTAGCCAAAAGTACTACAGTGGCTTTTCATCTGTCTTTGATTTTGCAGAATGTTCTTGTTTTCTATCATATTTTTATACTGTTGATTTATGCTTCTTATTATTCAGAAAATGCATGTTGTTGCAGTGCCTGTTGCTCTGTGTTTAAGTAGCAATGCTTTAATGACCATCAGGTAAGCTTGTCTGAGATTGTAAGATGCAAGTAAGCATTAATAAGCTTAGTGTTAAAGAATTACCAACACTGAAAGCCTTTTTGTTGTTGCCATGCAGAGAATATTTACATAACTAGAGAATGTATAAGCCTTAGGTATTGAAATGTATACAACAGTATTTGTAATAAAGGACAGGATTACAGTATTTTCAGAAGCTCATTACATTTGTTGGAGTCCTGCAGTCATCTTTGCAGGCTTTACCCGTAAACTAAACAGATTGGCAATCTATCATGTGTGGTCCATAACCTGTGCAGTAATCCTTTAAGCAATTTATCTTGAGCTTGTTTCTTGTTTGCTGTTCATTTTTTACTTTGATCATGTTTTCCCCATGAAGCAAGTAGATAGTTGTCAGGCAGAAGGTCTTTCTTGGATATGATACATTTTTACAAGTGGGGGTATCATAGAGATTGCTACTTTGAGCATGTTACTTGGTACTTTTATAAATCTGAATATAAATTATAATTAGAACTGCAGTGCAAGGAGAAGTGGTTTGAGTTGAGTGCTGCATTTTTTATGCTTGATTTTGACTGGCATTCCAGTAATATATTTAAAAAGTAATTTATTTTTTCATGCCTCACAACCTTTTTGTTTCCATCTAGATATTAAGTAAGCTGTCATGTAGCCAATGCATTGAAATATTTTTCTCTTCTACACTTCATTTTGTCTTGATTGGACTCTCATAATGACAGTTTGGCACCCAGGGTAGCACATTTAATTAAAGTCCCCTTTTTTGTGGTTTTGAGCATAGCCCCACCCCTTTGTAGTTGAACACACCCCTTCCTGTTGGCCCCACCCATTCAACTGTCTCCTGCAGCCTCCTTCGATTTGAAGTCACCAACCACCACTGAATCCAGCACACCCATAATGGCCTGCACTATCCACTGCTCCCTCACATGTCATACCCCACAGTAAGGCAACGTACTATGTGTGTGGATACCACCAAGATAATAGCAATACTGGGGTATGTCCCTGTGTGCAAATTCCCACTAATATGTCATACGACCACTGCCAGACAAATAGCAGTCCGCTATTACAACCACTATATGGCGACAGTCCAGCAACACCAGTGTGCCACAGTGACAGTAAACAATGCAAACTTGCTGTGGTATATCTTTCATGTAGGCATCATACCTCTCAACTATACAGATGTTTGCAGAATGTCAAGATGTTTGACTCATAGTTTTGGTCATTTTTACACAAAAGTGTGGATTTCTGGCAAATGGTTGGCCAGTCATTGATGACTGCTGTCAGAGAATAAAGACAGACATCTGAATTTCAGACATCTTACCCTTCAGAACACAGTTATGCTACTGTAATATCTGTTATTCTATTCACTTTCTTACTTTGTATGGGCAATATTTAAACAGTGTCACTAGGTTTGGTCCTTTGTCACCCCATTAACTATGGCTCTGCTCAGATTTCTTGCTGTAAGAGGCTGACAGGTATGTTAGGCATAGCGCTCAACCAAACAGGGACAAATGTCAACAGAATCAAATACTTAGCCAGAGTATTATCAGGGACATTCAGAGACACTGTTAAAATGCTAGAACTATTTATGTGAGACATTGACAAAATGAGAGAAGGTGTCTTACAATACATTGTTTGATGTTACAGGAGTGTATACCCTTACATATTGTCACTATGTATTAAGTATAATCCACTAGCTTTCCTGTGACATTCAACCATTGTAGGAGGAATTAATAGGTTCAGAGCTAAGATGTGAGTGAAAATCAGGGACAGATGAGAGGCATGCCTGTAGGTGCAGAACAGCAGAGTATCAATGACATGTCATCACCATAGATCTAAGACAGGCTTACTGCTGTAATCTCTATTCCCCATACCTCCATCCTCCCATCTGCATCCTGTTATATGGGAAATCTATTACATACCTGGTGGAGTGTAGTTCTCCTTTGTTGAACTTTGCTTCCAGTAATCTTTTGAAAATATGCTGTCTGTGTGAGTGAAGTCTCATAAAGACCTGTTCCCCATAATCAAGTGGCTGCTTTTTGAAGGTACTGTTCATTAGCAGATAATTGCCTCTGCACCAATCTGTGGATCAAACTGGCTATTTGCAGCCAAAACAGCTGAATTGTACTACATTAGCCAATGACATGCCACCACAGTGCAATATATAAGGCCTTCATGTAGACCTGGGCCCCTTTCTTAGTTGTTAAGATGGACATTACTGAGGTGTGTAGACTACAGCATCGCAGAGGGTAGATGCCATAACTGTCAACTGTAGAGATGTATGCAGTACGTCCACAGTTTCACCCATACCTCTCAACTGCACCAAATTCCTTTGTATTTACCATTTGTGAAGTCAAAATAATGGTGTGTCACGAATTCCCGAGTTGCCCCTTTAATTTCCAAATTTCCCAGGATTTTTTTTTCAAATTCTTTTAGGGGGCAAATTTTTGCTGATGTCATCATGTGCAGGGGCACACACAATGACATTAGCTTCATGAGCAGACTACCAGCCTTGCTCTTCCTTTCCACCCGCAGAAGAGATTGTTGTGCTTAAACTACATTTGTGGAGATTGCTGCTGTTTTACAAGTAAGTTTGCTGGTTCTTATTATGCTGCTGTAAAGGAGAATGGCAAGTTCTTATTATTGTTGTATGTCGTTCTTCTGGTCCCGCAGGTTGCATCTGTGCTCTTGTTGCTAAATTACATTTGTGAAGATTGCTGCTGCTGTTTTATTATTGTTGAAAGTTCTTATTTTCTGTTTGCAGAATCGTGTGTGTGCAAGGCAAGTTCTTAGTTATTATTACAAGGCAAGTTCTTATTGCTTAAGGAGTTTAGTGGAGAATCGTGTGTGTGTGTGTGTCCTATGTCTGTGTGTGTGTGTGTGTGTGTGTGTGTGTGTGTGTGAGAGTTTGCTGATTATTATTATGCTGCTGTAAGGAGAATAGCAAGTTGCTGTATATCATTCTTCCAGTCCCACTGCTGCTGTTGCTATTTTATTATTGCTGTAATTTCTTATTTTCTGTTTGCAAGGCTGTAATGAGTTTAGTGGAGAATCGGAGATTGCTGCTGCAGTTTTATTATTGCTGAAATTCTTATTTATTATTGCAAGGAAATGTTTTAGTTATTATTGCAAGGCAAGTTCTTTTTGCTGTAAGGAGTGTGTGTAGGCACTTATTTTCCATTTGCAAGGAGCTTAGTGGAGAATCGTCTGTGCAAGGCAAGTTCTAGTCTTGTAAGTTCTTATTTTCCATTTGCAAGTCTGTAAGGAGTTTAGTGGAGAATCAGAGATTGCTGCTGCATTTTTATTATTGCTGAAGTTCTTATTTATTATTTCAAGGCAAGTTCATAGTTATTATTGCAAGACAAATTATTTTTGCTTTAAGGAATGTGTGTAAGTTCTTATTTTCTATTTGCAAGGAGCTTAGTGGAGAATTCTGTGTGCAAGGCAAGTTCTATTCTTGTAAGTTCTTATTTTCCATTTGCAAGTCTGTAAGGAGTTTAGTGGAGAATAGGAGATTGCTGCTGCAGTTTTATTATTGCTGAAGTTCTTATTTATTATTCCAAGGCAAGTTCATAGTTATTATTGCAAGACAAGTTCTTTTTGCTTTAAGGAATGTATCTAAGTTCTTATTTTCTATTTGCAAGGAGCTTAGTGGAGAATTGTGTGCAAGGCAAGTTCTTATTGGGGTGCATGTGTGTATAAAATGCCCCAGTTAGGGGTAACTGGCGGTTAGGGTTACTCAGGCTCAAATCCTGTACCTTGGGTATAAGAAGCAAGAGCTTCAATTTCACACATACCACAACTTGTGATTCAAGGCACTGATGATTCCATAGCTCTTAACTGTCCAGATTTTCACAGAATGTTTGGCTCATAATTTTGGTCTGTTTCTCTTAACCTTTGTGGTTTTCTCACAAATCACTGCGAACTGAATTCAATAAATAATGATAGTCATTTGAGTTTCAGTCTTCCTATCTTTCAGGAAATGCATGGTAGCACAAACTATTTTATTCAAGCAACTTTCTAAGATTATACAACCAATGCTTAAAACGTGTTCCTGGTTTTGGGCCTCTGCCCCCCCCCCCCCACCAATACATTTTGGCTTTTCCAGATTTCTTGTGCTGCATAATTCTTCAGGGAAGAGAAGTTTAGTGCTGCTTATGCCAAGTCTGGTTGTGTTAATAGCACAAAAGATAGTATACTTACTTTTGATGCAGAAGGTTGTGGGTTCGACTCCCACAGTATGTAGATGGATTGTTGATATTGTACTATATTGTACTTTTAAAGGGGGTCTATGCTGCAATCCTGAGAATGTCCTCTTTGGCAGAGATACCTGGTAACTATGAACCTGTTATCAGTTTGCCATCCCATTCCCTATTGTAATATTACTAGCATATCTTTTTTTAATGTAACATAGACAATTTATTCTTCAAGGGCAACAGGTACTTTATTTGTAGATAAACATTTTTAAAAATCAGCTAAAGGCAATGTAAGTTCAGGAGCCTAAATATAAGTGTTTCAAAGGTAATGTTTTGTATGGATAAAAACATGCCAATGCTTAGAGAAAATGTCTTTAAGTGTACCTACATCCCTGGTGTAGAAGATGGGAAATGCAATTCCATTGTCCCTATTAGAACTGCCTCTTGGCTATCCAAGCCATCACTGGCCTCTCCTCGTATATCTCAACAGCACCATCTGAGAAATATGGTTTCGCTTCTGTCCTCAGATTCAATGCCCGCCATCCCTCTGGAGATGTCTGAGTGGTTATAACCACGTTCCTCAGTTTGCTGCTAAGATCTCTAATTCACATGCCAGATGACTGTCTAGGGGTGTATATCTAGACATCCGCATTGATTGTCCCTTCACTATGTTCTTGTATACATAGCCAGGATGCATGCTCGAACGATGCAGCAGTGTGTTCCTATAGCAGGTCTTATGGTAGACAATTCGTGTTGACTATCCCACAGGGTAGTTTGTCAACAAAGACATCTAAAAAAGGAATAGTGGTCTTCGACCAATCCATAGTGAACTTCAGAAAGGTGACAGACATGTTGATCTGTGTAAAAAAGGACTGTAATTGTATTATAGAGCCACTCCACACAAGGAAGAGATCATCCACAAAACGCCTATAGAATGGTACTAACTCCTGAAACAAACTATTCTGAAACAAGAAACTATGTTCCCACTCTGCCATCACCAAGTTGGCGTAGCTATTGGCACAAGAAGTGCCCATAGCTACGCCATCCTTCTGCAGAAAGATCTTGTCATGGAAACAGAAAAGATTGGATTCTAAAATAATAGCCAACAACATAAGAATCAAATCAGCATCATACTTCAAAGGAAGGTCAGTTCTCCTCAGATATGCACCCACCATTGCTCTGCCTTCCTCATTGGATATAACCAGAAATAAGGACTGAACGTCCATGGTGACCCATATGAGGTCTTCAATTCCAGAACAAGTGTTGATATATTGGTAGAAATCCAACAGAAACTGTCTGGTATCCTTAAGAATGAACCCATTGGCATCAACCAATGGTCTAAGTTGTGCCTCGACAAAAAGTGACAAGGGTTCAGTTGACCACCCTCTGCCTGCAACTATGGGTCTAAGAGGTGGACGTAGTGAATCCTTGTGGATCTTTGGGAGACCCTGAATGGTGGGTAATAGGGGATGAACCACATTAAAAAACTCATATAAAGAGGTGTCAATAACACCATTGTCAAAAGACCAAATAATGTGGGTATGCTCTCAATGATGTTATCCACCTTATCATTGGTAATAGGAACATAAAACTTGTCATCAGCCAACATTAGTAGCATATCATTATTATATCTGTCCATGTCAAAGACTACAATCCCACCTCCTTTGTCTGCGGGTCGGATAATAATCTCCTGTTGTTAGCGTAGGAGTCCAAGGCCCTACGCTGTATAAGGCTGAGGTTATATTTCCTTCTTATTGCCATATTCTGACCCATTCAACCTATATATCTCATCTTCTACCAGTTTGCTATATGCCGCAACCAGAGGGTGTATCGGAGGGAGGAATGTACTAGGTGTCCTAAACACAGTGGTGTTAGCCTTCATCTCTGTGCTATTGAAGAAAACCTTCAGGGACAAATTTCTGACAAAAAGCTTAAAGTCTCTTAAAGTCTCTTCGTATCTACTGTCTGAGGTTGGAATAAAAGTGAGACCCTTAGAGAGGACTTGTGACTCATGTTCAGTCAAAACATGACTAGACAAATTGAACACAGTCCTAATGCTTCCCTCCCACATTTTCTTGATTGTCCGTTGGATGGTCGATCCGCGCAGAGAGTTTCCTCTTGTACCTCCCCTTGGCATTTTGAACGACTTCTCCTCGTTAAGTGGGCACCCTGATGGGAAAAGGGTGTCTGCCATCCCTCTGAAGGGAATAGTGGTGGAAAGTGGAATCCAAGGGGGAAATAGGATCCCGTCCATCAGGAACTCTATTCGATGCATAGGAGGAAACTTTCCTCCTGACGACTGGTTCAAGAAGCGGGACAGATGGTTCAGCCCTGCTGACTAGAGGTTCAGCCCTACTGACTGAATCAAACATTGGCTTCCAAGTCGTTGGTAGCTGTCGGCTCCAGCACAGAATCCGTTCCGTTGGATACAGCATTGGCAACGGTACCTACACGACCAGCTTGGTCTGTAAGGATGGCTGGGCCAATGTTGCTGTTGGAGCCAGTGTGATCGTTGTCCAGGCATGAACCAGGAAACTCAACCGTGCCTGCATCGATTACATCTCTGTTGGAAGCACAATCCGTGTTCCCTGAGTCACTGTTATTCCCTGTGGTGATGGAGGAAGGGGTACATGTTCCGGGGGCCTGACGGAATGCACTGTTGGTATTATTGGTGCTGTTGTAATCATTGTGCCTGGGCCAAGTGAAGATGTTGCCCAATCGAAATGGCCGAGTCCCACTGCAACTTGGCCCTTTTCTGATTCAGAAGGCGCCGCTCATAAACCGAGACATTGTCCAACAAAACAGATAAGGTTTGGTCTACAACAGAGACCGGAAACACATTGAGTAACTCATTCATAGCCTTCCTGACATCTTCTTTAAGTTTCTCCTTTAACGGGAGAAAGAAAGCATTCATGAGTTTCAAATATTTGAGGCTTACCTCAATATGCTGTTGCCAATCATACAGTAGCTCCGGGTAGAGGGTGCCAGTGGTCGGCATCTTCAATACCCTAAGTCCTCTAGGCACCAGCCGGCGCTGTAAGCAAACCTCGAAATGCTGTCTCTGGGTTTGCATGCGCTTTAGTTTAAACAAATCCTGCTCCAATCGTTCCACTGCTCGATTTAGCCCTTCACGATCATAATCCAAGGTACTAGTGGGGGCTGAGCCAACATCCTCTTCTACGAATAATGCCAATGGATTCATTCCAGTGCGCAAGCAGTCTGCAAAACGGTCCAAAGACGGACATGATGTCATCGGTACTTCCTGGGTATTAGATGGAGTGTATGGCAGCTCAATAGAAGTCGAGTCTCCTCCAATCATGCCTCCACTGGTTCAGATAAGCTCTAAGTGTCAATAATGAATAAAGAGGACCAGTGGAGTGAATGCTCAACGGAACAACAAGCTCAAAGATAATGGTTAAAAACAAACACCGCTGAGCAAAACAATGGAGGATTGCAGTCTCATTTAAAACACAAGTAGCTCCTAAGTTTAAAAAGCCAAAATGGCGCCAAAATCCTGTCCATTATTTAAAGGCACATTCCCCCCCCCCCAGTTGTCACACATACTTTTGATTCATTTATTTTAATAATGGACATGAATATGAATGGTTTTGTCTTGAAATGCTGTCCTGTTTTATAATGATGTATAGGCATTTTATATATGACTTTTCACTTGATATTTTTAATGAGCTATGTGCCTTTAAATAATGGACAGGATTTTGGCGCCATTTTGGCTTTTTAAACTGATGTTTATAGACAGTTTAGTTGTATAGGTCTGAAGAAGCTTATGCGAAAGCGCTCACCTCCTTTTATTAATAAACCTGCTTTTTACATACCTCGCCTGCACTTGGATTATTTACATCATTGGCTTTTGGATTTAGGAGCTACTTGTGTTTTAAATGAGACTGCAATCCTCCATTGTTTTGCTCAGCGGTGTTTGTTTTTAACCAAGTTCTTGTTATTGTTGTATGTCGTTCTTCTGGTCCCGCAGGTTGCATCTGTGCTCTTGTTGCTAAATTACATTTGTGAAGATTGCTGCTGCTGTTTTATTATTGTTGAAAGTTCTTATTTTCTGTTTGCAGAATCGTGTGTGTGCAAGGCAAGTTCTTAGTTATTATTACAAGGCAAGTTCTTATTGCTTAAGGAGTTTAGTGGAGAATCGTGTGTGTGTGTGTGTGTGTGTGTGTGTGTGTGTGTGTGTGTGTGTGTGTGTGTGTGGAGAGTTTGCTGATTATTATTATGCTGCTGTAAGGAGAATAGCAAGTTGCTGTATATCATTCTTCCAGTCCCACTGCTGCTGTTGCTATTTTATTATTGCTGTAATTTCTTATTTTCTGTTTGCAAGGCTGTAATGAGTTTAGTGGAGAATCGGAGATTGCTGCTGCAGTTTTATTATTGCTGAAATTCTTATTTATTATTGCAAGGAAATGTTTTAGTTATTATTGCAAGGCAAGTTCTTTTTGCTGTAAGGAGTGTGTGTAGGCACTTATTTTCCATTTGCAAGGAGCTTAGTGGAGAATCGTCTGTGCAAGGCAAGTTCTAGTCTTGTAAGTTCTTATTTTCCATTTGCAAGTCTGTAAGGAGTTTAGTGGAGAATCAGAGATTGCTGCTGCATGTTTATTATTGCTGAAGTTCTTATTTATTATTTCAAGGCAAGTTCATAGTTATTATTGCAAGACAAATTATTTTTGCTTTAAGGAATGTGTGTAAGTTCTTATTTTCTATTTGCAAGGAGCTTAGTGGAGAATTCTGTGTGCAAGGCAAGTTCTATTCTTGTAAGTTCTTATTTTCCATTTGCAAGTCTGTAAGGAGTTTAGTGGAGAATAGGAGATTGCTGCTGCAGTTTTATTATTGCTGAAGTTCTTATTTATTATTCCAAGGCAAGTTCATAGTTATTATTGCAAGACAAGTTCTTTTTGCTTTAAGGAATGTATCTAAGTTCTTATTTTCTATTTGCAAGGAGCTTAGTGGAGAATTGTGTGTGCAAGGCAAGTTCTTATTGGGGGGGGTGTGCATGTGTGTGTATAAAATGCCCCAGTTAGGGGTAACTGGCGGTTAGGGTTACTCAGGCTCAAATCCTGTACCTTGGGTATAAGAAGCAAGAGCTTCAATTCTCTACACATACCACAACTTGTGATTCAAGGCACTGATGATTCCATAGCTCTTAACTGTCCAGATTTTCACAGAATGTTTGGCTCATAATTTTGGTCTGTTTCTCTTAACCTTTGTGGTTTTCTCACAAATCACTGCGAACTGAATTCAATAAATAATGATAGTCATTTGAGTTTCAGTCTTCCTATCTTTCAGGAAATGCATGGTAGCACAAACTATTTTATTCAAGCAACTTTCTAAGATTATACAACCAATGCTTAAAACGTGTTCCTGGTTTTGGGCCTCTGCCCCCCCCCCCCCACCAATACATTTTGGCTTTTTCCAGATTTCTTGTGCTGCATAATTCTTCAGGGGAAGAGAAGTTTAGTGCTGCTTATGCCAAGTCTGGTTGTGTTGTTAATAGCACAAAAGATAGTATACTTACTTTTGATGCAGAAGGTTGTGGGTTCGACTCCCACAGTATATAGATGGATTGTTGATATTGTACTATATTGTACTTTTAAAGGGGGTCTATGCTGCAATCCTGAGAATGTCCTCTTTGGCAGAGATACCTGGTAACTATGAACCTGTTATCAGTTTGCCATCCCATTCCCTATTGTAATATTACTAGCATATCTTTTTTTAATGTAACATAGACAATTTATTCTTCAAGGGCAACAGGTACTTTATTTGTAGATAAACATTTTTAAAAATCAGCTAAAGGCAATGTAAGTTCAGGAGCCTAAATATAAGTGTTTCAAAGGTAATGTTTTGTATGGATAGTTCTGCAACAGATTGCTTAAATATTTTCCATAGAAAATATTGTTTCATAATGATGATCTTTGTAGAAATTATATTGAATGTATTCCTAGTGTTAGCTAAATTGATATCTTATTACAATTATTTGAATTCCATTAATTGCTACATGTTTCTGCTTTGAAAGAACTGATTGCATTTGCCAAAAAGTGCTCAGTCTGTAAATCTACCTGTCTGCTGATTTCCTCTGTTTAAATCCAGTTCATTTATTATCTGTCGGTAGAAGGCTGAAGCAGTTTATTTTATTTTTAAAAAATAAATTTTTATTTTAGTTTTGCAGTTTGCACAACTTTAAAGTTTGATACAAGTCCAAAATATTAATTTAAATAAAACACTATTGTTCTGTGTTTGTGTATAATATTTTGTTTGTTCTTCAATTTGCATTTAACTTGGTATCCCACAATTCCACCAGAGTGGGTGGGGTTACATAATTATGTATGCAAATTTTATGTTAATCAGCATATAGATTTGTACCTATTTTTCATGTACCTTTATTCAGGATTTTTTATGATTTCATGTTGAGAGGTATGGTTTTGCTTCATATGTGTGGTCAGTGTCCAATGACATTGTGGTCATCTGGTAGTTCACTGGCACACATTGTGGGTTGAAGTCAGTAATCCACGACTTGTCAGAATATGCCTGCTAATGCAATAGCTGTTATTCTATCAACTTACTGTCTTTGTAGGAGCACACTGTTATACATGTCCCTATCTCAGGGCCTCCCCCCCATTATGTATGGCTGCGTCTGGATTCATTGTTCTAGGGGCTTTGGAGCTATGATAAATCTTTAGCAGCTACCTTTACATACAGCTGTGTATGGTACAGGCTGCAGCTGCTGTTGCAGCCTAGAACACATATGGGGGAGTGTGAACACTTTGAAGGACAACAAACTGTAAGTGTAACTGTGGTATCTGTGTCACCCTTGTCATTACAGCACAGCCAGGGTAAGGGTACCCTTTACAGTCCAAATGAGGCATGGGATTAAGCTACGTCGGTTTTGCAACAGTGCCAATAACATAGTAGGTGGCATATAGTTAGGCTATGTGGATATGTGCAGTGTGTCCCTACTTGTAGGCATTTCACTTGCAAAACTGGATAGCAGTTCATTAATTAGCAGTAAGACTTGCTATCTTCACAGTAATGTACTTCAACTGCACCACAAAACTGGATTTGAACCCAGAACTGTGCGTGGCAAAATGTATTACATTCAAGGCATTTAACAGACTGAGCTACTGAGTCACTGCTGAAGCAGGTGTAGTTGGAAGGTATATGTGCAGACATGCAAGCTGTGACACACATTGTCTGCATCCATCAGTATGTGCATGGCTTTCTATATCTGTATTTCTGCACCAGGGTCCCAGTTGAACATGTACTTTGCCATTGATGCCTTAGCAGGTGCGTTTCAACATGTTGCTACTAAAAGGGCACATTTACCTGCTATCACAGGACTCATTTACATCCATTATTATGTCTGTGGCTGTCTATTGCTGTATTATTGCACCAGAGTCCAAGCTCCCATTTTTCCCATTAAATTTTATTTCAATTTGCATAGTGCAGTGTGGCACACAGCTCTGCTGAGACATGCCCAGTGTGCTGTAAGTGTGAGGGGCTTGGATTTGAAACATGGCAGAGGTGTTTATTTTGTAAATGTGTCTGACAATGTAATAAACACATTTAATCATTAAAGCCCCATTTCAGCTCAGCTAACCAAAGTGGTGCACCATGCCATGCCAAGCCACCCCATGCAGCTCCGCTCAAATACACTCTAAAAAAATAAAGAAAAGAAAACAGGGGTGATAAAAAGTGGCAAAATAGGGGCAAACAGGGTGAAAAACATAGTGAAAGGCAGGTAGGGATATGCAGGAAGGGTGTAGGAAAGAACCATGGCTATCCATTTCTTGTACAGCAACAGCTGTGCACTTTGACAGAATTTGTAGATTAATTTGGACTCTCAAACCCCAGAGAAAGAGAGGGGTGAGGACAACATAACTGCATTGTCAAGCCAATTGGACCAAATTACTTGTGTCTAGTCGACACTTGTGTGAAATGGAGAGCTATGTATGGGGTGATATTTTTGGGGGGACAGGTGCCCATTTTTTTTTATTAAGGTGAGAGTGGAATGTTGGGGAAGGACATAGGTACGTGTTGGGAGGTAAGTTGAGTAGGAGAGGATGCATTCACAGACAGACAAGACAGAGACAAGACAGGAGCGGTGTAAATCACATGAGGGGGGTGAATACCTTGGATGGGGAGGGTGTTGTGGAATCCAAATCACACATGCCTCCAGATGGCAGCAGCATGGCTCATGTTCCCACTAATGGGACTGTCAAAACTCTTCCTTCACTGCCTCAAGGGTGGCTGTGCTGGAGGCTGGGCACAAGGGTGAGGCGACCCCAGGTTGGCCATCATGACCTCAATCCAGCGCAGGGAGTGTTCACAGCTCCAATGAATGATCCTGAGCACCATGACAGGCAGTTGATCCTGGGTGACAACAGCCCCTTTGCCACCTCTCCCAGGGGTAGGCTGGGCCCCATCCCCTGAGGCAGTCCCACCTGATGCCACAGGTGGTGCATGGGTAGCAGAGGGGGACCACCAGTTTGGGTCCCAGACATGCCAGGAGCTGGTGCCACTGCCAATGTAGGCAAGGTAGGCAGGTGAGCCTGAACTGGCCTACCCTGACATGCTGTGGTAATGGAGGTATAGTAATAAGTATAGGTTAGTTGTGAACAAATCATTGTTAGTAATAACAACATAGCAGAACATTGGAAATAACCCAATTACATATCAATGCATATTATGTGAAACATATCAATAAATAGCAGAACAGTCAGTATGTTAGCAGCATGCCAGTAACAGTTACAGCATAATGCCAACAAAATATGTAATTTATCAAGATATGTTAATATGCAACCATTATAACACATACAAATAATAAAACACATGTCCCAAAATACAGTCAATGTAACAACATATGTTAATAGTAAACCATAATCAATGAATAACAATAAGAAATAAATGAAGATAAGGGGTGAGGAGAGAGAGAAAAACAGTCCATTAGTAACATTTCTGGTTATGTCTTTGCAACAGTACTACTATCTACTCTACAGGTCTGTATTTTCTTTATGTTTACAGTGACTACAATTCTCCTATAGATTGTGTAGCACATACATACCTCTCAAGCTATTTATATGGGACACTATGGGTCAAGCAGTAATAACTGCAAGTACACAACTACAGAAAATACTTGCACATCAGGTGAACCTAGATAACTACCAAGGTGTTCTGTGGGATGATTTGGTGATACTTTGCAATCTAGGTAATCATTTCCATGGTAATCCTGTGACAGATTATGCACTATTAATTACATAACATAAAATTGTGACACAAGAGAGACATGTATGTGTACACTAAACAGCTGTCATGCCTTGGTTTTCAGGCATGGGGATGTAATCTAATAGCAGCGACTGCAGGGGACATCTGCAGAGAATGTATTAAATGACTGCAGCAACTTTTAACAGACACTTATGGCATACAGCCATACTGGGATTACACATTTTATTTCTGACTGAACATTGCTGGTGAACACATTCTTGCTAATGATTTTAACAGTCTGTGACATCTAAACACACAATTATCTACTCATAATATGGTCTACCTCACCCATTTGCTTGCAGTTCCTGTGGAGAGAGAAATTGTGGGCATTATGTGACTGCTACTGTAAAATTTACTGCTACAAACCCTGGACTGTGTTTGGCAAAATAAACTGTATACACAGCATTTTACAAACTGAGCTACTGAGTCACTGCTGATTAGTGATTGACTGATATTTGCCTAGAACTTACCTGGAACCAAAATATGACCTGGTAGTGCAACTACAGTGTTATACTAGACTGCAGTGACAGTAGAATGCACATGCATGAAATACAAGCATAACACAGATAGTAGGTAAACTATACTTCTGTATCATATCTGTGAAGTCAACAAACAGTATCAGCTCACGGAGTGGGCTACCTCACCCATATGCCTTTATTACCTGATGTCTGTGGATCTCAGAGCATTATGGGACCAATATTGTCCAAGTGACAGCTCTGAACAGTACTTATATGAATTAACCAATACAATTTGCAACCATTAGATTTGCATTCTACAGCTATTACAGTGTTATACTTGACTGCAGCTCCTTACGTTACAGCCTCAATGCATAAAGCTCTACTGCAATGGCTACAACAACACAGTCCTGATGTACACCATTTTTCTTGCTGTTTTTTCATGTTTTTATTGCACTACAGTTGGCGTTATTCATTTATTGCAATACAGCTGTAATTCCACATTTATTGCACTACAAACTTTACTGTATATACTTTAAAGAAGTTATCAGCATGGTTTCACGTTTTTAATACAGTACACTTGGCATTATTCAGTTATTGTAATGCAGCTCTAATTCCACATTTAGTGCACTACAAACTTTACTTTATGTACTTTAATGTAGTTATTGGTATTGTTCCATGCTTTTATTGCAGTACAGATGGCATTACTAATTTATTGCATTACAGCTCTAAGTCCACATTTATTGCACTACAAACTTTACTGTACATATTTTATTGAGGTTGATGCTTTACTCTTTCTTGCTTATTTCACTACAATTAGCATACTACATCCGTATTCACCACACTCACAGTGCAACCTGGCCAAGCTCCCAGCATGCAACTCGACATTGCAAGCCCTCTCAGCTGTAGCTGATGGGAGAGAAGCCATGTCATTATGCATACCAGTTTTACAGACATTCAGAGTACATATTGGTAAACCAGAGGAAAAAGTACTTACATACTTGTGGGGCATTCCCTGCCCTCACTTCTTGGATCCAGGTGTCCAAGAGTCCCCTTTTCCATCTTTTCAGGTCATCATGGTGGTGACGACACTGCTCACCTGTGCAGAGGATACCAGTGACACTGGTGGGATCTCTGGCCAGCTGGACCCAGGCCTCCACCTTACTCTCTGAGCCCTGGCAACCACCCTGCAGCTGCCTGTCATCATGGGTTTGCTCAAGAAGTCCAAGCATGACCCTGGACTCCAGAATGCCCCAACGCTGTGCCCAAAAGTGCACACCTTCACCAACGTCAGCCATTGTATAACGTCAGTGACAGAACTCCAATGGATTTTGCTGTATTCCCACCTATTGGGCTTAATATAGACTGTTTTCCTGCCCTTGCACGTCATTGGGCAACATTCAAAAAAGCACAGTGTCACTTAGCACCATGCAAACTAGTGCAGCACAGCTGACAAGTGCAAAAATGTGCAGAACCACAGTCTTAGTGGAACTTAGCAGTGCACAAACCAGCCAACAGTGCCAAGCAGCACACAAACTTTGGCAGCCTTTTACATGTTTATATGGTTCTTATCAGGTCTAAGCATAGTTGAGCAGAGCTCAGCAGAGTGCAACAGGGACATCTTTTATAAAAAAAATGCATAATATGTATATCAAAATTAAATACATATTTTCCCTTCCATTTATTCAAACCCTGGACCTACTGCACATGAAGCCATAACTCTATCCATTTATCCATGTGGCTATTAAGAAGTCTGGTATACCTTCACACATGCCACTGAGCTACCTATAAGCAGTGCTGAGCACCAAGTTGCACCACGCAGACATGTTTAGGCATGCTTAAACTCATCTTTAAATAAATAATTAATTGTGTCTGGTTTCTATTTTTAGATGTCTGGCAAGTGTCTGCTATCTTATATGTGAGTGCGGCTCAGCATTGTTGCACTCCATGCTGTACAAACATCCTTTTTTTTTTTAAATAAAAAAAAAATAGAACAAAGGAAAAATAGAATAAAAATAAAAAAAAACAATGGACATTGCAGGGAGTCTCATACTCATCTGCAGCCACAGTTAGCACTACACCTCTCCCTACACTGATTCAGTAACCATGTTCCTCAGCTCTCCCTTGGGAACGTGCCATCATTAATGTGCATGGCAGGGTGTCGAGAGGGAACCATGACCACGAACACAGATACATTCCATGTAGGCCCTACACTATGCCTACATGGATTTTATTAAATCCTGGGGATTGTCTTTTGTCATAGATAGGTCACTAACTACTCTAATAAAAGCAGACCAAGTACTATGGTCAGTCCTGTATTAGAAATGACACAGAATGAATAAGGAGGCCATTTTTTTAGTAAAGATGAAAGTTACATTTAGACTATCATGTATATAAATGTACCAGTGAATGAAAGGCTTGAGATCAAGTGAAAATTCTCACTACTGTGAAATTCCAAACATTTTTTTAAGTGAAAGACCAAGTCAATGCATCTCATAAAACAGAAGGCAAAACTTCTGCACTTATTGAGGACTTCACCATCTGAAAAATGAATGGACTGAGGATACTTAGACAAAACCAAAGAAATGTGGTCTGGCATTAACTGTGTTGCCAAGTAGTATGTGGAATACATGAAATTAAACTAATGACCTCAGAAAAGTGCATATAATGAAAGGACAGTTATTCAGCACAACAAATGTTAACTGGAGAGTTTATAGCCCAATCTGATCAGTGTTAGCTACAAAATGTGAGTTGCAACCTCACACATTATAACACAAAAATGTTTCTGAACAAGATGACAGTCTGAAATGTGCAGTCTATCCACTGTATGAGGCTAGACTGTTGGTTGTTTTTTAGGCAGCATGAATCTCCTTGGGCAAGAAAATTACCCCCTCATGAGGGCTTTCAGATGTGAAAATAATATGATTCTAAATCAACTTAAACTTGGCTTTGGGGGAACAGAATTTGTGCCCACTGGTGCTTTATAATGTACCTTTGCCAGGCCCTGCACTAAGCAATAGCTGGGGTGGGTCCAGAAATTGCTCAGGATTGTCAGCAAGCTTCACCAGGACAACTGGTTCAATAAAAGATTCACGACAATGCCAGAAGTTGAACTTCAATACCTACTCTTCAGCAACTCAGGATTTGGTGTCCTTCTTATGGGGATCTCCATTCTGAAGTAGATCAGATGGTGATCAAACCAAGAAACTGCTTCTGCTCCCATGGCCAGTTTGTCAACATCAAGTTGGAATATCAGATCAAGTGAGTGACGTATGAATAACAAAGATTATAACCAAACATGAAACCTATCACAATAAAAATTAATTCTTTACTAGGAATGCTGATTCATTATTAGTTCAGATAATAAAATCATCTTAACAAAGGTGGAGGAATTCAATAAAGTGGAAACAAGGAAATTAGAGGACTATAGCAGGTAAGCATTAATATTATCGAATAGTGGTAAATGAGAAGGAACCCACAGTTTTTCCTGCAACCTGGATTTTTCCTTATCAGTATTATTCACAGTCCTGGGTCCCTGTTGTGCACTCAATTCTCCATTTTTTTGTGAGAAATCCATGCCTGTTTCATGGAAATATGAGGCAGGGAGGTAAGAGATTCACTTGTCGTAAGAGTAATTGTTGAAACCACTTTTCAAAAATGCAGAAAAATACCACCAAAGACCAGGGACTAAAACCTCCAGCACAATATCAGCAAAAGTTCTTTAATTTAACAGTAGATGTATCAAATAGCAGCAAAACAATCTCTCTTAGCACCTCGCCTAGAACACAGCCTTTACAGAGTAAATTACATCTAGAAAACATCTCCTTTTATATAAAAAATTTAACTGTTAACAGGTTAATTAATAAAGCACTAATTCAGTAATACAGTCAATTAATTAGTAAAAAGTGCTAATAGTTTAAAAAAACCCTTACATTTAAATAAAACTTTTCCAGTTGCATTCTTTGTTCAACCCTTTTGGTTGTAATGTATTATATTTCAATATAAAAATTGATTCCTTTTTCCTTAATAAATATGTAATCATATATTCACTAAGAAATTTTGACTTAATTTGTTCTAAAACTGATACTTGTAAACTGCTAAAATCTCCCTGATGTAGCCTATTGAAATGTTCGGCTATTGGACTTATAGCCTTATTATTTTTAATGTTCCTGACATGTTCCTTTATTCTTTCCCCTAAACTTATTTTGGTTTCTCCTATATAAAAGCTTCCACAGGAACATTTAATAGCATAAACAATGCTAATAATAATTAGTTCATTGCAGACTGATTTCACTTTTGCACAATTTTTGTGTTTGTTGCCAGTATGGGACAGACCCCGTTAATTGGACTGCAGTGAGCAGCAGGCTATGCGGATATTGCACACAGGAAGGTAAACCCTTGCTACATGCAAGTTAACCCCAGGATGGTGTAAAAAAAACCAGAATAGGAACTGACTGCCTTGCCTGTTCAGATCAGAATGTAGCACCAATGGAATGAAATGACAACCTCCACCTCTATGTCTTCTGAGAACACATAATTTCTTACTAAGGTACCATATTAGCGGGGTGAAGGGACAACAAATGATCTCAAAAAAAGGGACAGAAGTTTGTTATAAAATAAACTCTTCAAATGGTTCGGAGGTTAATATGAATCTAAGGAAGAAAAAGAATTAGCAATAGTCAAATAAATCACAGACTACAGGTGAAATTATGACCATTGTTAAGACCAAAATAAATCCATAATCACAAGATATTATAACCCATGCATTATATATAAATAACCTAATTTATGCAAAAAAATAATAAATGCAAACTAAACTTTTAAGTAAAATATAGCTTCAGTATAAAGCGAGCCTGCAAAATACCAATAACATGAATAACACAAAAGAATTTAGTATGTTATAATGCTGAGTGCAGTAAAGAAACAAGAAAGCCAAAGCCATGTGTAGGCTGCAGGTAGTAAATAGGTAAGATTAAATATGAGTCACATAATAAGTATATAATTCAAGCTATTTAGATATTAAATAAAATAACTAATGTAGGCAAGTAGCCAAAGTATTTCAGTAATAAACATCTAAAATCCTAAAGCAGTCAAAATATCTGGCTGCAAAGGTTCACAAGGATAGCAATTAATAGACTAGAAGTCCTGCTCTGACTACTGTTCTTAGAAGCTGTCATGATATAAACTTGAAATAACGTGTATTAACTTGTCACAGCCACAGTACAAACTAATGGTATCAGCATTTGTCCCACATTGTCCTCTAACATAATGCCTCACGAAGCTCATTTCATGTTTGACACCCTGTAGATATAGTCCACAAATTCTGATAATCACAGGAATTCAAGAAAACATCAGAAAATCAAAAGCTCAAAGGGCCCATTTGATCAGCTGCTGAACACCATTAACATAAGCCAGTGTCTTTGTTCATAAAGGTCTGGGGCTACTAAATGAGAATTTGAGCAAAGTCATAGGGTGTCAGAAGGATAAGTGTAGAGATCCCCATGAGTGCAATGTAGGAATCCTCCTGAGTGCTATGTAAGGATCCCCCAAAGTGCCACCTAGGCCCTTGAGTGCCCGTGTTAGTGCACAACACCAGACAAGAGCAGAATTAGCCACTGCAGCAGACACTAAGCTTGAGAAACCCCCTAAAGCATCTATGACAATAGGTAATATAATGTTATTGCAGATCCAAGCATACCTCTGAGCAGGACTGATATCATCAGTGGCAACAAATAAAGCCATCATGGGCACAAAAAGCTACAAAGAGCAAAGGAAAGCAACAAGTAGCATTTGTTTTCATATAAAAAATGCTAGCAACAAATAAAAAATAGATCAAGACAAAAAAACTGCACAAATACTGAATTACTGGTTGGTGCAGTGGTGTAGCAGTTAGCATTGTCATCTCACAGCAAGAGGTTCTCTGGTTTGATTCTTGACTGGGGTGCCTTCAGTGCGGAGTTTGTATGTCCTCCCTGCATCTGTGTGGGTTTCCTCCGGGTGCCCCAGTTTTCTCCCACATGCCAAAGACATGCAGTAGGTGGAGTGGACACTCTAATCTGGCCCTAGGTGTGAGTGTGTGCATGCAAATGTGTGTGGTGTGCCCTCATAGGAAAGTTGTGCCTTGGGCTAGCAACCTGAGTCCATAAAACCCATAACTACTACAGAAACAATTAGCATTGAAAGGTGCTCATTGCTCGATGTACAACATAGTGGGTAAACGGGAAAGAGACAAAGAGAGATTGAATTGTTAGATGCTGTGAATGTAGCTAATAGATACTGAGAATGAAAACTTCAGTTAGCTAGAACAAACACACATATGAACAGAGCTGGAACTAACACCTGAGACCAGCCATTGCTGTCTTTCACCATCAACATGATCACTAAGAAAAAGAGGATAAGATCTAAGATACAAAGTATCTGACTCAGGAGTGATGTGAAGAAGTATTACTTCATTAGTAGAAGCAAACAATAACTCCATTCAACAATATATGAGACAAATGCAGTTAGTTCTTATGAGCAACTGGGGAAAAGCTATACACTGATACTCATGTAGGATCTACAGTTTATCTAGCTAATAAGGGTGTGTGAAAAGTAGAAGGGCCAGGAGGTCATTGTCTACAATTAGAATAAAGTTCCTATCTTTCATCTGTAGGATATCCCGCCTGGATTATTTTTATATCTCTGAGATTCTTAAAGATTTTGGTCATAGTCTGCTTTCTTAAGCCAGCTATACACATTTTGATGTTCATCAGTTTCTTCTTATGGGGCTTAGTTTCTGCCATTACTTTTTCCCTCATTAAATAATCCTCAGCAGTTTATCAGAAAATCAATCAAATTACAAGGTATAGGATATAAACATGAAGAAAAGGCAGAAAATTCTGGAAAGTCAGGGACATCTGAGAGATGTGTCTCCCTAATATGCCTATTGGGCAAAGAATACCATATTCTTGACTGTTAAAATATTTCTTTCTCATATAACCACTTCCCAGTGAGAGTGACAGTGGTTAACACTGGGGCTTGTGCAGTTCCACAGATGCTCATTTCAAGGTGCTTGTACTCATATTCTGAATATAGAACCTCCATAGACACTGTTATGGTACAGCTGTAAACTGCAGACTCCATATTCTTCCTCCTTTTCCATGTAAAAACACAGTTCTAAAGATCTTTAGAACTTGTACTCCCAGAAGATTCTCTTGTGACTTAAACACAGGCTAATGGCACCACAGAAAAGTTCCCACACATGCAACAATAGGTGTCTTCATACAATTTTTAGATCAAACACTGAATACTCACTCATAGCTTTATTTGAAATGCCTCTGCTGAAGAAATGCTTTTACAAAAAAAAAATAACCTTTCTGGTTAATACAGCCACCAAAGAATAAGCTCAGTTCTAGTTTTCCTAAGTTAAGCCATCCCATACTTTTAACCACACTTCTCAACTGCTGAAACTAGGAACCAATTGTACTTGATAGAATGGATTCTTCCTGGAACCAAATAAATACAGCTTTTACGAGGCATTATATTCCCCAGCACCAGCTATATATTACAAAACTACACCTTATAATATGTGGCACCATTACAGCATCAAGTTAAACTGAAAGAAATGGGCAGATTTCATTTATAATGATGCTTACCTGCATTTTGTCCTTCCGGACATATCTATTAACATGCAGCATAGGAATTTGAGATTAAGGCCAGCTTTTAATAGTTGATGGTCCCTGCCTTTTTCAAACATTTAACACAAACTAATCTTTATTTAGCCTGACTACAATATGCAAAATCTTAGGTGTTCAATGGTTAAGAATAGCTGATATGCATTGTGAAGGGTAACTGCACCTTAAAGTATGTGTCATTAATAACCAATCCAAACTGGTTCTAAGACCCCCTCCCCCACTTTCACTGCATAATAACCAGTGCAATCTGGATCTCAGACCCGCCCCCACCTTCACAGCTGCTTGCTATACATTGGAAAGTTTGTCAGCTGTAGAATGATATAGCTATAACCCATGCCTGGGTGTGGGTAATGCTAAATTTACCCACGGTTGGCGTGGTTTGGTCCCAAGGGCGAAGCCCGAGGGACCAAACAAAGCCAACCGTGGGTAAATTTAGCATTACCCACACCCAGAAGTGGGTTATTGCTATTATACCATTGCATTATTTAAGAAAAGAAACTATTACTTTTCTTAAATAATGGCATAGTATAATGCCTGTTTACTGCCCTTCCGCAGATGTCTGGCATCCTTGGCAGTTCTGATGTACCGCGCCTGCACAGTACATCAGAGCTGTGGCAAAAGCAACGGAGAAAGCAAGATCTCCGTTGCTTTTTAGTGTTCGCTATGTTAAATGAGTGTAACATAGCGAGACAGTTTTAAAATAAGCAACGGAGATGTCCGTTGCTTATTTTAAAACTGTCTCGCTATGTTAAACTCATTTAACATAGCGAAACACTAAAAAAAAGCAACGGAGATCTTGCTTTCTCCATTGCTTTTTTTTAAAACACTGTCTCGCTATGTTAAATGGGTTTAACATAGCGAGACAGTGTTTTAAAAAAACAAATTATACTAATGGAAAAAAGTCCGGGCGACCGGACCTTTTTCCATTAGTATAACTCGATTTACAACGGGCACGCTGGCCAATCAGCGTGCACGTTTTGGGGTGGTCATGGTATAATAAAGGATAAATTATTTAAGATGTCTGGCCTTTTTATTTCAAACTATATTACTTTTATTTTAACAATGAAGTCTACTGGATTAACAATTTAAACAATTTCAACACTTCAATATAAGGAGGAGGAAATAAGCAAGCAATAATGCCCAACAGGTTGGGTGTTACTAGGAAATAAAGAACTGCCCATGGGTGCTAGTTTCACAGATTCAAATATGCAAAGTAAACTTTGTCATTTAGGACTTCACATGTGTAAACCTAAATGAAATTACGAGTATCAGCTCACCACGAGAGTATAGAAAAAGCACAGGATACAACAAATACAACAGTAAGACACGTCATCAAGTAAAGGAATTAAGAGACTAATAACTATGGCACAAGGACATAAGAAAAAACTAACCCCCCCTATGTAGTCATATAAATACTGTACAGTAGCAGCATGACAGGTAAGAGGGGTTGTTGCACATGAACTAAAATTGTCACAATTTATGTATTATTACATAAAGCAAGTAAGAGGCAATTGCAATTGAATGTAAATATGTAACTAAGTAAATAAATAAATATTGCACATTCCAAACAAAACACTGTTATTAAGTTAGTTTGTGGTGGAGACACTAGGGCTGGTGTCCGAGTTAATAATTCTCATCAGCATTGGGTAGAGGCTGTTAATGAATCTGGAAGTCCTACAGCGAATACTGCAGTACCTCTTGCCAGATGACAGTTGAGTAAACCAGCCGTGTGCAGAGTGCGAGGAGTCATTAAGTATTTTGTGGGCTCTTTTAAGGCTCCTTGCTGTGAATAGCTCTTGAATTGATGGTAGACTGGTTCCCTGATTTTCTCAGCAACTCTCACTACTCTCTGTAGCTTTTTCTTTTCAGCTACTGTACAGTTTCCAAACCAAACAGTGAAGTTACAGGTGAGAATGCTCTCAGTAGCTCCTCTCTAGAAGGTGGGGAGAACAGTAAGTGGGAGCTTTTCTCTTTTCAGCCTTCTCAGAAAGTGAAGCCATCGATGGGCCTTTTTGACCAACTGACCAGTATTTACACTCCAAGAGAGATTGTCTGTAATGTGTACACCTAGAAATTTTGTAGTTTTAACCCTTTCCACCTCTTCACCATTAACCTTGAGCGATGAGTGGGAAGTTGACATTTTCCTGAAGTCAATGATGATTTCCTTTGTTTGATTGATGTTCAGATCTAGATTGTTTCTCACAAATCCGTTGATCAGAGAGTTGACCTCATCTCTGTATGCTCTTTCATCCTGTCCTTTAATGAGGCCCATGACCGTGGTGTCATCTGCAAATTTAATGATATGATTGGAGCTGTGTTTTGCAGAAGAGTCATGGGTAAGGATGGTGAACAGCAGCAGGCTGAATACACATCCTTGAGGAACACCGGTGTCAAGAATTATACACCCGAGGGGTTATTTCCTATACATGTCCTCTGTATTCTGTTGATAAAGAACTGTAAGACTTCCACCATGCAGGCATCCAGCAAAGAGGTGGATGGATTGTGTAAGAGAAGATCTGTGACAGTCAGGCATGAGTGTCGAAGATGGCAGGAAAGTGGAATTGAATAGGGAGAGATGGCGACATGCAAAAAATGGGGGAAAAAAGAGGCTGATGATGATGTTTCAATAAGGTCATAAGGTAGGGGGGGTGATTTCTTACAAGTTTTCATTATTTTCCCTCTTTTGTTATACAGTTTATAAATATGGAAGTTTAAAAGTGAAGTTTACCCTTGTATTTAGGGTCGATAGGTATTGACTTTTCTATGTTGCTGTATAAATGCTGGTAAAAATCGGAGGTGAATGCAGCATCCATTTTAATGGGGTCCTGTTGTAGGGGATTGTTGGGAATTTTGTTCAGATCTTCTACAAGCTAAAGTAGGTTTGTCCTGGAGAACTCTCTAAAAACAGTCTCATATGGTGATCGGGTAGTACCTGTTAACCTGACAGATAAGATGACTGATTTGTGGTCAAGTTTAAAAGGGATGAGCAGATGTAAGGCAGAGCACAGGTGAGGACTAGGTTAATAAGGACCAGGTCAATGATATTAGAGCCTCTAATTGATAATTTTACAACTTGCTGCAAAGCATTATTATTAACAAAATCTAGGGAATGTTAAACATGTCCATTTTTAAGAGATGTAAGTGTGCCAATCAATGCCTGGGTAATTGAAGTCTCCTAGCAAGAAAGTATTTGGTTTGATATTTAACCCTTGAATGGTATTAAGATCATTTCCATGATCTTTGGGGGGGCATCATTGGGGATCTATAGCTAGCAGTGAAGTAATAGTGGAATTTATTAAGGGAAATCTGGATCTTCAGGAGTTACTTGTAGGTAACCTGATGTGAGTTGTCAGTGTTCCTGACTAATGCAGATTCTTTCCCATCCAGTTACCCAAGCTCCTGAAGGTGTGATAGGCATTAAACCCTAGTATAAATGGAATGTGTTCATTGCACTGAAACAATGTCTCAGTAACTTCACAGACATAAATATCATTCAGTTGTTGAAGGGCCTCAAATTCTGGCATCTTCCTATATAGACTCCTGGCATTTGCTAGTGCTGCAATGATGTTCTTTAAATTTGGAGTTGATTTTGCTGTGAAGGAATATTCAGAAGGAAGACTCTGCATAAAAAGGTACTACTGGACAGCTTTAGTCAGTATGTGGAAGCCAAGATATAAGAGGTGCAAGCCATGTTTGGCAAAAGTCTCCTGTATCACCTCATCCTAGGCTTACACATATTGGACTCCCCCTTAGAAGCATAACGACTATCTTGTCTTGGTATCTAGACTTGATTCTCAGTGAAGACAAGATACCAATTAAAACCAGTGTCTTTACTGCCTCCAATACATATACCATAAATTCTACCATGTATTCATACATGTCCCTCTGACCGGAGTGCCTTGGGGTATTCACATCCTCATAATCCACCCCAGGTCATATTTTCTGGTTTAAAGGACTGTAGTGCCCTTGTGACATTATGAATGCTGGCACAGGACAAGCAGCTTACAGTTATCATGTCCTTGCCCATACTGGGGAGTGTAGGGTTGCCACCTTTTCAAATGCCCAAAGTGGGACAATTTTTGTAGAAACGTGTGATTTTACAGGACAAACATAGCCAGAGGGAGTGCAAAGGACAGAACTTCATTGTTTTTGTCCAAATAAAAGCTTATTCCTGTAGCATGTGAGTTGCTTATGCTATTTCATATAATATTTAGATGTTTCAGATACAAAATAACTGTTTTATGCAACTATTAAAGAAAACTTAGTAAATATTTTCTGTCTTAAAATCTCAGGACATTTGCCATTTTTTAGATTTTTTTTGCAGGACAAAACTGCCCAAAATGGGACTGACAGGTGGTAACCCTAGGTGAGTGTGGAGACTTTATGCATAACTATACACCTATGACTATAGTATTTCCCTGTCTGGGTTTTGTTGGCTTTTTGGGTTTAGATGTATCTTCATGCTGACTATTGTGTGATTTGTGTGTAGTTACAACATGTTGAAGTGCAGAAGGAGTCAGTGCTGTCTTATGTACTGGAGGCTGGTGTCTTCTAAAGTATCTTCTAGGAGGCTTTGGCAAATTTCTTTACAGCCTCAGCATAACTTATGGGCATAATGGTGTGTTGTAACTGATATGGTGTTATGGATGTATGATGTTCACTAATACTGGGCTAATGTGAGAAGTTTGCCTCCAAAATGTATAAATATTTACATCTCTTGAAAGTTATACCATCAGTTGCTAGTAGAAGTGAACACTCAGTAAGTATAAGGTAGTTGCTAAACTATATTAGAACACCTAATGCAATTAGACTGGTCATAGATGAGATGACAGCAGACTATTGAGTCTTGCCGCCAGACTGTGGAGAACCAGGGCTGGACGTAGTAATCATTACGTCGTGACGGACTACAATAAAAGACCATGAAGATTTATGGATAAAGAATTTAGGGTGGTACTCTGAGGTTAGGTTACATGGAAGCTAACCTAGCAGTATGTAGTGAAAAGATAGAATTAGGTTTGCCAAGAGTGATGAATACTAATGATTTGCCTATTGGCTACTACCAGTTCCAGTCTCATCACAGCTACACTCTGCTAAGAATTGATGTCCCTTTGTTCCTTCTCTCTCCATAAGCAAAACAGTGACACTGATCTGCATCTAAGGAACTTGGATAACAAGCCATTTGGTGATCAGCAATCTCATTCCAGAGACTTAGGGACACAAGTGGACAGTGGTCTCACCTTCAATAACCACATCGCCACAACAGTCAGGAAATACTTCTATGTGGTACACCTCATCACTAAGGGCTTTTCATCCAGAAAAAAGGAGGTCATTGTCTCACTGTACTCATCCCTCATTAGACCCATTATAGAATACAACACCCCGTTTGGTATGTAGCTCTCAAGACATCTGCAACAACTGGAAAGGCCGCAGAAATATCTCACTAAAAGAATCACAGGCCTAAAGCAGATGCCCTATGCTGACTGCCTTAAAAAACTCCAGCTATACTCTGTCGCATATCGTCTACTCAGAGGCGATCTCTGCTTGACATACAGGGCCATGTCAAACCCAGAGCTGTTGGACATGCTACACTTAAAGAAATCCCAATCCCTCAGAGCCACATGCTCCAGGGATCTAAACCTTGTCATCACAATAAACAAAACATGCTGGAGGGATAGGTTCCTGACCCAGAGACTCCCCAGACTCTGGAACAGATTGCCCATACATGTCAAGCAGAGTGCCTCTTTGGCCTTCTTCAAAAGGAACCTTGATGGTTGGATGGGAGAAAGGAAATTCACCCCTGGGATCACGTCAGTCGCCCTGCTAGACAGGGGTCAGGGAAGTAAATAGTGTGGGAAGAAATAGCCAGGGAATTGTTATGGCTAGGTTTGTATAGGCCCTAGGGCTGATAGCCTAGTACCAACCTATGAACCTATGAACCTATGAATCTATGTTACAGGGGTCTGTAGGCTTCTTTTGTCCATTTGCTGGTTGATTATTTGGATAGTTAGTATGCTGCTCAGTACAACAGAGCTAAGCTGCACAATGGTCTAAAATTAAAACTGAAGAGATTTTCACCAAAACATCAACTGGACCAATCAGGGAAGTCAGGTATACAGTACCCAATCAGAGACATTTGGTAGTCAATGTTTCTGTGCCTCACCAGGAGCACAACAACAGCACTAATCAGGAACCAGAAGTGGACAGAACACCAACCAATAAGACAAAGACCTCAGGGTCATGATGCTGCTCAAATACAGAACCAGCTGGTAGCAGGAAGAACCAAAAGAAAAGCACAGCAAATAATACTTGCTACTGCCTGAAAATAGAAAGAGGCCACCAATGAAACACCAAAATAGTTTATTAATTTAATTTAAGCACTTTCATCCCTTACAAATGATCTTTTGGCTCTTCCAGCTACCAGGTGAACAATAGCACAAATTCCAAGATGGCTTCTAAGAAGCAGATGACAGGCTTTCTGATGGTCATTAGTCTTTAGGAAGGCTAGGAAAATAATGCCCCCCTGCTCCTTCACTCATTAGAAACAAATGAGATTGCAAATAAAGACAGAAAAGGAGCGATACTTCTAAATGTTTGTGAAACTTAAAATGAAAAGGCTACTGGCTCCTAAAAACAAATACAAATACATTCAAGCATCTGGTGAGCTTATCACAAAATCATTGTAATCTTAAAACTGAAGAAATACTAATTTGTGTTTCTTACTAGAGAGCTTATAGAACTGATCACCAAGTATAAGGCTAAGTTGAAAAAATTATCCCCAGACTACCTTTAAAGAGAAATCTGCAAGGTACGGTTATATATGAAATATATGGCAAATGCAGCCAGCGACCGTTATAACTAGAAAATGCTTTGATATTTAAAAGTGCCTTAAATATTTTTAGCAGGGGAAACAACACATTATAATATAATCTGTAAATTGGGCAATGGAGACTAACATGTAATAGTATAAATATGTGGTCCGAAGAAAAGAGATTTGCAGCAACATTAAGGCATGCTCTTAAAACCTTTTTAAACTGCACACAGTTTATAAAGTTTAGGCTAAAATGTGATTTGTTTTCATGTCTTACACCTTAATTTCACTGATCTGTGTCATTATTTAATATAATGCTGCATTTTGTAACTTTAGAACACATCACCTGAACAAATTTGAACGCTACAACAAACAATTCTTTGTTACATAAAAAAAAAATAAAGTTTTGGAAAGCTTGAACTATTCAGAACGGCATCAAGAATTCCCATTATTTTCTGTTTAGTGTAGGTTACTAATAGATGACTAAGTTCTGACATCAGTTCTAACACCAGTTTTGGGGAACATAATGCTTTACACAGTATATTAAAGTGATGCAAATATATTACACAATATCTTTATTAACATCCTTTTTTAAAATGTGTGTGTGTGTGTGTGTGTGTGTGTGTGTGTGTGTGTGTGTGTGTGTGTGTGTGTGTGTGTGTGTGTATAAGGAAAGTAGAAAACATTTACATAGGATTAGGACATCATGAAGCCCATCAAGTTATAAGGTTGTGAAATTAACCTATGAAACTAGAACTGGACACATAGGAAGATCCTGATAAAATAAGCAAAATAATTCTTTAAAAACTGTGCTCACTGCTGAAATGCATTTGTTGAGGAAGAAATTACAGTGTCCAAAGAATTCATTTACCTACAATGCAAACCTTTTGCAAACCTTGAATTTATAAAAAAGACGTTAACACATTCCTGCTACAAAAAGAAGAAAGTCTGCAAATGATAAGGTCCACAAGATTCATACTTGAAATACTGCATGTATTATGAATGAACCGAATCTCAAAAATATATTTAATATGGTGTTGCTAAGTTTTTACACAAATTATTTTATATAAAAAGTGTACAGAAAATGTACAGGAAAACATTTGAAATACTAGAAATTGCTGATATGAACACTGCTTATGAGACAAAAGAAAACACTATGTCTGATAAAAGATTTTGCTGCAGTTCTTTGCCACTATTATCTATTGAATATCACCCCTTTCCTAACCAATCGGACCATTCATTCTCCATCACTGGGGTAAAGGTTAATTGTGAGGGGCCATCATTTAGACAGGCATCAGAGGTGGTTTGCATTTTTCTTAGTTTCTTCCCAACCTTCACTGATATATACTTGACTAGGCACTTTCGAGACAGACATAGAATGGGTCATCCACCTCTGCGAAGAGTGTTACCTACAAGTGACCCTACCCCTCCCCTAAGAGCACAAGTGGTGATTTCTCCAGTCCCTACTAGGGAGATAGAACCACTCAGTGTGCATAAAACCCCCTCTTTACCCCCACGGAGCGGTAAGCAGTTCACACCCCTTCACTCCTCCTCATACTTGTCTAGCTTCTCTAGGGCCACAGCCACTAATCAAATCCTACTTGCCTGGATCACAGTAGGGGCTCCATCACTCTGTGTCACTGAGCCAGACATCTTTGATAATAGTAAAGATGCACTGTTTTCTGATAATATTGCATTTGGTTGAGATCTGTTTAGTGACTCTCTTTTGGTCAGCTAAGCAGATAGTCAATAGGTGTGTGAGATTCTATGATTCAGTGAACTGGGGAATATTCCCTTTTCCTGATTTTGTGCAATTTCATTGATAGTATATACAATTACCAGAGGACATGGGGTGCAGGGGGGCTTGCCCCTCAAAAATTATGTTTTTAATGTGTTTTTCTTTTATGTTTTACATCCACCAAGGTTGTTTCTCTGCACATGCATAGTAGCGTGTCTATATTTGTTTTGTCAACTTACTGAGGTCGACATTTTGGAATCTTGACAATTTTATGTTTCGAGAAAAGTGAGTATAATCACTAGTTACATGTACTAGCCTAAATATGTCAGGCCAAAACTGGCTGAGCAAAATTCAATTAAGTTTGGAAAAATAAAACACATACATCCTGAAAGTGATGATCTAGAGAACACACTTATTAAACAGGAAACTGTATTTAAAGAAGAAAGTGGTATGTTATTGCAAGCCCTAATTAATGTGTCATTTCAAACAGATTCAAAAGCAAGACCTTTTAGACTGACGTCAGTTCCTTACAATACTGTTGATGCAATATGTAGGTTACCTATTTCAATAAAATGCAAATAAAGATACACCTGATCGTGTATTGATGTTAGCTATTGTGGGCAGTGCACCAGTACAGAATGAGAAAAATTAAACAACGGACTGACAAAGATATATACCCTCAAGGCTGTACCATTTAAACTGCCAATGGGTACTTACCAAGGTCTTCTATACTGTCACCATGCTAGGATTGCTGACAAATGTTTCCAATTCAACACTAAGCCATATATAGTTTGCTAGATAGCTAGCTGGTTATCTGATAGAACCCATACTGTTAAGGTTAGGATATTTACTCTGGTCGGAAAGACAGCACAGTGAAATTTCATAGCATTAATCTTCTCTGATATGAAAGCTGATATCAAGGGACTATGGCTGACTGTGTTTGTAAATGATTATATGGTAGGACAGAGTTCATATCCCATTTTGATACACAAACTCTCCAGCCAGAGGTGGACCAAAGAAAAGTTTGATGCATGCTAATCCTCAATGCCAAAAAATGTAATACAGTTTCATTTGATATATGTAGTATCATTAGCACATACAACATAGACAACATGGCCTTTACACCCAACTCAGTAATCATGGACTTGGTAATCTCTGCTGATAACAAACTCTCCTTTGGCCACTGTATCTCACTTATGGCTACCAAATTATTCTACCTTATACAACGTATCTGTCATGATAACTCCTCAATGTTGAAAGAAGTTATAGTCCTACTTTACTTCTCCCATATTAGGCCAATCATTGAATGTAATGCCCTCATCTACTGTATGCGTGCTTCCATATACACACACACACACACACACACACACACACACACACACAAAAAATAGAATAAAAACATTATAGGAAGCAGTCTGCTACAGTTTAAGTAAAAAAGAATTCTTAAAAAACTGAGTACTGTAGTGATCCATGTAGGCAGGGTATAAACTGTAGCAACTATTTGCTGCATGTGTAGCAACATTTTGCTACATTTTAAAATAAGAAATTATCGTGAAGGAGGGTTGGGAGCAGGCACAGAAATGGAACCTGAATGGCTAGGGGTAATGGAAAAGCTGGTGAGTATAGATCTATGTATAATAAGCTGATTACTTACAATGTATTGATCAGCTTATTACAGTGAAGTGCTATTTTTTTTTGTCCTTCACATGAAGAGCTGAAGGGGTGGGGCACTGGTTCATAGTACTGGTACAGGGTGCTGGTTGTACCTGCTATACTTCTGTAAAAAATACTCCATGCACAGATTACATATTCAAATTCCATTCCCCAGCATCATATGTCAATGGCAAACACTACACCAACTGTATACAGGTTGGCCCTATTATGGTCATGGGTCTATAATACATTGTTACCCACTTAGGCTGTAGAATACCTAAACGTTGGCACCTAAACGTTGACAACTTAAAATCGCTAATGGCAGTTTCCACACAAGGAAACAAGTTGTTTGGCCATTACGGGGATTTTGCCCTGTGTACAACGTAGAGTGATCTCGGAGTTGATATTTTTAGTTGGGGGGGTGTGGGGGCAAAGCTCCCCACTTGATTTCTGTTTAAAATTTTTTTTTTACTTTCGCAACAGCTTTCTTTCCCTGTGTGGAAAGAGCCGTTCATGATTTTAAGGTGTCAATGTTTAGGCGTTCGACAACCTAAGCGGTTGATGATGCAATATAGACCCTATGGTCACTTATAGGACAACAAATGAACACTTACAGATGGTATATTGCTTGTGACTGCACCATCCCCCTTCCTTATTGATGTGCTCTTCAGCTACCAGAGTTGAGCAGCACATAAGCACTGAATTAAAAGAGAAACACTTTGCATGGTAGGAAGAACCCTACCAGCTATGAAGTTCCATGTGGTGCAGGCAGGCATGCTACCATAACCACACATTTCCTTTCCCCAACCTAACAGATTTTCCAGAACAACCACCAATAAAAGCGGTCAGAGTGGTAGCTCTCTTTATTAAAATAATATGGTAAAGATCCCAGCTCTGTCATCATGCCTAATGAATTTTTTGTATGAATTACTATTTTCCAAAAGTGTGGAGTATGGTGCAGAAAGGACCACATGCTTATTAAGGTATAATATTCCACTTCATCTAAGTATATGGTCCCTGCTGCACTGTGTAGTACCATCATGCATATACAGTGACTCTCCTGTCTGTAGTACCAATGTACAGAGTGCACCACAATGTACTATGTGCACCTGAACAACAGTCACAGAAGTTGACAGTCTTCTGTTCTCCTAGAGTGGATCTGCAATAAGGGCTATTTGACTTCCATGATCCACATCCATGAATTGCATATATACATTTTAAAGAATTAAATTTGTTAGGGTTCACATTGTACGTTCAATAACAATAATTGCACTCCTTGGAACTGTGAGGATTTAGTTGTGATTAGAATGACATATACACTTTAAAATTGCTATATTTTGAAATATATTATTTTGTCTGTGATACAGCAATCTTAAAGTTCATACCTCTATAGTTAATAGGAGATGTGGGGAGTGCATCCTCTTACAGCATCCCTATTTGAACCACGAAAGTGTAAAATGTCTAACGGCTGAAAAGCCAAATTTTCAGCTACTCGAGATCGGTTTTCTGAAATCACAGTACAGTGAAGATTGGAAAATTTGCCCTTCCCTCACTGTAGTGCAATCTTGGAGTTGGTATATATAATTAGCGGGGGCTGAGGGGGGCACAGCCCCCCACAAAACCAATTTAGAGTAACTGAATATTCAGCTTTTTAGCCATTCGACATTTTACACTTTCGTGGTTCTAATAGGGACCCCCTCTTACAACAGGTGTCTGTGATACAGCAATCTTAGAGTTCATACCTGTATAAGTCGTAGGAGATGTGGGGAGTGCAGCCTCTTACATCAGGTGTCTGTGATACAGCGATCTTAGAGTTCATACCTGTATAAGTCATAGGAGATGTGGGGAGTGCAGCCTCTTACATTAGGTGTCTGTGATACAGCTATCTTAGTGTTCATACCTGTATAAGTAATAGGGGATGTGGGGAGTGCATCCTCTTACATCAGGTGTCTGTGATCCAGCTATCTTAGTGTTCATAACTGTATAAGTAATAGGGGATGTGAAGAGTGCAGCCTCTTACATCAGGTGTCTGTGATACAGTGATCTTAGAGTTCATACCTGTATAAGTAATAGGGGATGTGGGGAGTGCAGTCTGTTACAGTAGGTATCTGTGATACAGCGATATTAGCATTCATACCTGTGTAAGTAATAGGGAATGTGGGGAGTGCAGCCTCTTGCCTCTTACACCAGGTGTCTGTGATATTAGAGTTCATACCTGTATAAGTAATAGGGGATGTGGGGAGTGCAGCCTCTTGCCTCTTACACCAGGTGTCTGTGATACAGCGATCATAGAGTTCATACCTGTATAAGTAATAGGGGATGTGGGGAGTGCAGTCTGTTACAGTAGGTATCTGTGATACAGCGATATTAGCATTCATACCTGTGTAAGTAATAGGGAATGTGGGGAGTGCAGCCTCTTGCCTCTTACACCAGGTGTCTGTGATATTAGAGTTCATACCTGTATAAGTAATAGGGGATGTGGAAAGTGCAGCCTCTTACACCAGGTGTCTGTGATACAGCTATCTTAGTGTTCATACCTGTATAAGTAATAGGGAATGTAGGGAGTGCAGTCTGTTACAGTAGGTGTCTGTGATACAGCGATATTAGCATTCATACCTGTGTAAGTAATAGGGAATGTGGGGAGTACAGCCTCCTGCCTCTTACATCAGGTGTCTGTGATACAGCGATCTTAGAGTTCATACCTGTATAAGTCATAGGAGATGTGGGGAGTGCAGCCTCTTACATTAGGTGTCTGTGATACAGCTATCTTAGTGTTCATACCTGTATAAGTAATAGGGGATGTGGGGAGTGCATCCTCTTACATCAGGTGTCTGTGATCCAGCTATCTTAGTGTTCATAACTGTATAAGTAATAGGGGATGTGAAGAGTGCAGCCTCTTACATCAGGTGTCTGTGATACAGTGATCTTAGAGTTCATACCTGTATAAGTAATAGGGGATGTGGGGAGTGCAGTCTGTTACAGTAGGTATCTGTGATACAGCGATATTAGCATTCATACCTGTGTAAGTAATAGGGAATGTGGGGAGTGCAGCCTCTTGCCTCTTACACCAGGTGTCTGTGATATTAGAGTTCATACCTGTATAAGTAATAGGGGATGTGGGGAGTGCAGCCTCTTGCCTCTTACACCAGGTGTCTGTGATACAGCGATCATAGAGTTCATACCTGTATAAGTAATAGGGGATGTGGGGAGTGCAGTCTGTTACAGTAGGTATCTGTGATACAGCGATATTAGCATTCATACCTGTGTAAGTAATAGGGAATGTGGGGAGTGCAGCCTCTTGCCTCTTACACCAGGTGTCTGTGATATTAGAGTTCATACCTGTATAAGTAATAGGGGATGTGGGGAGTGCAGCCTCTTGCCTCTTACACCAGGTGTCTGTGATACAGCGATATTAGTGTTCATACCTGTATAAGTAATAGGGGATGTGGAAAGTGCAGCCTCTTACACCAGGTGTCTGTGATACAGCTATCTTAGTGTTCATACCTGTATAAGTAATAGGGAATGTAGGGAGTGCAGTCTGTTACAGTAGGTGTCTGTGATACAGCGATATTAGCATTCATACCTGTGTAAGTAATAGGGAATGTGGGGAGTGCAGCCTCCTGCCTCTTACACCAGGTGTCTGTGATATAGCGATCTTAGAGTTCACATCTGTATAAGTAATAGTGGATGTGGGAAGTGCAGCCTCTTGCCCCTTACACCAAGTGTCTGTGATACAGCGATCTTAAGAGTCCATACCGGTATAAGTAATAAGGAATGTGGGGAGTGCATGCTCTTACATCAGATGTCTGTGATACAGCGATCTTAGAGTTCATAACTGTATAAGTAATAGGGGATGTGGGGAGTGCAGCCTCTTACATCAGGAGGTGAAGGGGGGCTTGTATCCTTGAAATACATGCTTTAAATGTGTATCAGTCACTTTCACAGAACACTGTTACTTGTTTAATTGGAGATAAACTTCTTAGTTTTGAAATTTGCATTACTAAGTCTCAAACTTCAAACAGGCATCAACCAGGTGTGCAGACTGCATCTGTGCAACTATGTATTTTGATTAGAAACAGCCTGTCCCATTCTTCCAGAAACCCTAGGCTGCAACTAGTACTGTGGAAAACATAGCATTTTGCATTCCTGAAACCAGCTATAAGCAAAGGGTAATGAACTGTTAATTTCTTCTTCTTTAAAACCTACTAAACTGTAGACCAATTATGTTAAATCTAATTGGTTTTTAGAGGCCCTCATGGTTTCTAGTCTCTTCAGCTCCTGGTCTGCTTTACTTTTGAGTTTTTCTGGTACTTATCTGGAAACATAAAACACTAACTAAACATCATCTTTTAACTATATGTCATATCCCCCTGGCAAAGTTTCTATCCATCCTCAACCCCTTTTTGCCCATGGGGTTGGGGTGTTACATCAACAGTGACAATCACCTCGAGCCAAGGTTTACACCTCTGGGTGGCTAGCTCTGCCATGGTAATTCATCCATACCACTCACTCACACACCTACAGCCAATTTAGAATTTCCAGTCCACCTACTGCATGTCTTTGGAATGTGGGAGTAAACCAGAGCAAACCACCAACGTTGAGCAAAAAACCTTTATAACAACACAAAGCTTTCAGGTTATACACCGTTTCTCAATGCTTAATACAGGTTCATTAAAACAGCAATTTATATACGAGTCATCAGTAAACCAGAGCACCCAGAGGAAATCCATGTGGCTGTAGGTAGGACATGCAGACTCCACACAGAAGGTTACCCCAGCTGAGAATTGAACCAGAGAACCTCTTGCTGTGAGGCAACCATGCTAATCACTGCACCACCATGGCCAGTGCAATATCTCTACTACATGTGACTCATTTTCTATACATGCAGACTTTCTATAACCTGCTTTCATTTTGCCATGTCTAGGTTCACACATGACTGACAACCCAATATATGAGTTGAATTCATATAACTGCAGTTGTTTGGAAAAGAAGAGCAAGTTTCAGATTTTGCAGAGATGAATAAGAAGTTTTGACTTAATGATTAGCTGACTAGCTGGTTTCTCAGTAGTAGCACTAAAATCTGAACCCTGTGACTAGCACTTGCTCTAGAACCTGCTGGAAAGCTCTAGGAAGCCTGAAACTGATACAAGCACTCAACTCTCCCTGTCAATATGGAGAAATTAGTCGTAGGCAATAAACAGCCTATAACTGCAAAGTAATTTGCAAAGGTATGGAAAAACAGCTCTTGTACTTTACAAAAAAAGCACCTAAACAAGGATGTGTAAAGGTCAGCTTCCAGTGATTTCTCCTGTCCACCTGGTGAATCTGGGCATACTGGGGCAATGCAGCAACTGCCTCATGTACACAGACAACCCTCTCCTCCTAACACCCAACACTACAACCTGCGAGAGATGCACTTACATAGCAAAACTGGAAGCAAAGCTGTCTCCAGCCAATATTGTGCTAGACAGTCAAGAGGAGAAGGTTAACACCTGCACTATACCTCAAGCAACACATAGCCCTTCAAAACCCACACCATCAACACTCACACATAGCAACACTAAACCCACATATGTGGAGGCCCTTAACATTAACCTGCCCAAGCAACAAGGACCTCTGAAGCTGAAATGCAAACAAACACCAGTCACAACCAAAGTGACACATAGCTCACAACACCAGTGTGCCACCCAACAACAGCCCCTAAGGCAAGACAATGTACCCAACACTTTAGTTATGAGTAACTCTATAGTCAGGCACACTGACGTCCCACTCACCAGGCTGAACAAGGAGAAAATTACAGTCAGCTGCCTGTCGGGTGCCAGGATCCACCACGTAATGCATGCATTCAAGTCACTCCATAACAAGTACAAATACGACTCTGTCATTGTCCATGTTGGAGTGAATAACTTGAGACGTACCTCCCTGGTCTACATGAAAAGAGACATAGAAGAGCTCTCGGATCATATGGCCCAGGCAGGTATGATCCCACCCCTAAGTAGCATCCTGCCTTCACCCAGAATGATACCACAGTATAAGGACAAAATGATTGACTTCAACAATTGGCTAAGCTTCTGGTGTCATTCAAAGGGGATCTAGTATCTGTCTGCCTGGGAATACATGATCGACAAACCACGATGCTTTGCCAGAGATGGTCTGCACCTGTCACCCCTGAGATTCAGGTTACTGGCTAAAGCTCTTGCCACCCCTATAGTGCCTTTTTTAGGTAAGGTTCAAAGGACAAAACCACCACCATAACAGATACAAGCATGCAAAATCTGAAGGTAATGCTACTCAATGCTAGAAGTCTAAACCACAAAATGCACTCTCTTGAGACACTCCTAAAAATGGAGAACATCAATATCTGTGCAGTAACTGAGACCTGGTTCAAGGCTCCAGAGAGCACCCTTGCAATACCAGGCTACAACTCTTACCATACCAAAGCACTAAAGGTGGAGGAGTGTCCATATTCACCAAGGATATTCACACCTCCAGGCTAGTTGTCCAACACAATGTATCTGAAATTCTCCAGGTGCAACTAACACTAGGTAAGACTGCAATCCAAATTGTATCTTACTACAGATCTCCCATCATGTCCCAAGATTCTCACTACACCTTTCTAAACATACTGGAAAATATTAAGATACAACCAAACATCCTAATACAGGGTGATTTCAACTACCCTGCCATTAACTGGGAAAACTAATCGGGTACGAACCCCTTTTCCCAACGGTTCTTGGAATTCATAAATTCCAGCACCCTGGATCAGCTAATCCATTGTCCCACCAGGGGCTCCAGTATCCTAGACCTGGTCATTACCAACATGGGAGATAAATGCTCCATACCCATGGTCACCCCCTCATTGGTCAGGTCTGACCATAAGCAAATCACCCTTGACATCCACATCCCACCCCCACCCCCCACTAAGGAAACCTCTATAAAAAACTTCTCCAAAGCCAACTTCAAGCTACTCAAGTTAGAAGTGACAAACTTCATGACACCCATGCAGATGGGATCAGAAAGTGTGACTGCTGAATCCTACACTAAGGCACTGTACAAGCACATCCACTCGTGTATGAATCGTGCCATCCCAAATAGAACCAAGATGCTCTCCTCCAAAAAAAGGAAGACAATCTGGTAATAGCCTGCCATAAACAAACCATACAGCAGAAAGAAGAAACTGTTGCAGAAAAGAGGAAAATCCCAGGATGCAAAAAACTCCCTTACCAGCCTCAGTAAGAAGCTGAGATCCCTCATAAAATCCTCCAAAGCTAATTACAAAAATAAAATTGCCAAAGATTCCAAAGACAACCACAAGGCATTCTATAGTTATGTCAAGAATCTAAATGGCAATGCTCAGATCTGCTCTGAGCTACAACAGAATGGCATTAAATATACTGATCCCAAGGATATTGCCAATATCCTGGCAGATCAATTTAGTGCCAACTTCACTCCCCTCTCACTCCCTAAAGGGCCTATCTCAATACCAAAAGATTGCCAAATTCTGGTAATCACGGCCAGGCAGGTAGAAACCGCACTCTCCAAAGCTAAGAATACAGCATCCATGGGACCAGATGACATCCCAGGCTGTGTACTACATGAACTACAAAATGAACTGGCACCTCACCTAAGTGTCATGTTTAATCATAGCCTCACCTCAGGCTTCGTGCCCACTGAGCGGCGCATAGCTACAGTTGTCCCACTCCACAAGGGGGGATCGACCTTGGATCCTGGGAACTACCATCCCATCAGTCTGATGAGCCTGATCTGCAAGGGCATGGAACGCATTATCATGGAACTTATAAACAAAGACATTGGCAACCTTCAAACACTGGACCCCACCCAGTTTGGGTTCATGAAGGTCTGATCTTGTCTCCTGAACCTGATTGAATTCTTTGAATCAGTCTCCAGAGCTGTGAACGAGGGTAAGGCAGTCCACACAGCCTATCTGGACCTCACCAAGGCCTTCGACACCATCCCCTACTCTGGAATCATAGATAAACTTACTAAGCTGGGCATAAATATCTACATCACTCGATGGGTTGCCAATTGGTTAGACTGTAAAAGTAGCCAACTAAAATCCAGCTACAGACATGTGACAAGTGGAGTACCTCAGGGTTCAGTCCTGGTACCGCTCTTGTTTGGCATCTTCTTCTCTGAAGTACAGGCCAACACTAAGGGACTCTGGCTAACAAAGTTTGCAGATGACTGCAAACTGGGAGCCATTATTGAATCCCCAAATGATGTGGATATTCTACAAAAGGGCCTTACAGAAACAGATGCTTGGTGCCAGAGCCATGGGCTCAAGCTTAATGCCAAGAAATGTATAGTTATCCCCTTTGGGAAAAAACATGTACTCATGAATTACCACATAGGTGGCAGTACACTAAACACCCAATGTGTGATGAGAGATCTGGGGACACAGGTGGACAGTGGTCTCACCTTTGATAACCACATCGCCACAACAGTCAGGAAATCCTTCTATGTGGCACACCTCATCACCAAGGGCTTTTCATCCAGGAAAAAAGGTCATTGTCCCACTGTACCCATCCCTCATTTGACCCATTACAGAGTACAATGCCCCATTTGGTATGTACCTCACAAGACATCTACAACAGCTGGAAAGGCTGCAGAATACCTCACTAAAAGAATCACAGACCTAAAGCAGATGCCCTATGCTGACCATCTAAAAAAACTCCAGCTATACTTTGTGGCATATCGTCTACTCAGAGGCGATCTCTGCTTAACATACAAGGCTATGTCAAACTCTGAGCTGTTGGACATGCTCCACTTAAAGAAATCTCAATCCCTCAGAGCCACACACTCCAGGGATCTAAACCTTGTCATCACAATGAACAAAACATGCTGGAGGGATAGGTTCCTGACCCAGAGACTCCCCATACTCTGGAATACACTGCCCATACATGTCAAATAGAGCACCTCCTTGGCCCTCTTCAAAAGGAACCTTGACAATTGGATGGGAGATAGAAAATTCATCCCTGTGATCATGTCAGTCACCCTGCTAGACAGCGGTCCAGGGAAGTAAATATTGTGGGAAGAAATATCCAGGGAATTGTTATGGCTAGGCTTGTATAGGCCCTAGGGTCGATAGCCTAGTACCAACCTATGAATCTATGATGCCCACTGGTGGCCAGAGTAAATTATCAAGATACATGTAGCTCTCTCTTCTGCACCATCTATCCCCAGTTCTTTAAAACAATTTTCTATAAGTTGGGCAAGCTTACGTTTCACATTTTGTCCATAATATTTAGTATTTCTTGCTATCAGTACTACTGTCTCACTGTCTCTGATGCATGTTGGGCTTCCCTTTGTCAAGGCTTTTCACTTCTACAATATCAACAATACTTTATATTTTTATACTTTTGTTGAACGATATGGAAATCCTTTTGAACACATAGTTTTACCTTTGCAGATCTCTGCAAAATGTCTTTTTCTAGCACATAATCTGCAGGATGGATTATATGCAAGACACCTTTCCTGCCATGCTTACAGACATAGCTCATGCAGTCTTGAAATCACAGTGATGTAAGTGTCTTCATCTTGAATACTCACATGGTTCTCCTTTTTAAATATACTATTTTAACAACATGTACTGATTTATTTTCACATTTTTGCCTTATTATTTGACTTGGTTTTACTTTACACACTTACTTTTTATCAGTTATTTTTTTAATTGTACTGTAGTAATTTTGCTTGGTATACAAACATCCATAGATTTTAATAAGTTTAGATTAATTTCTCTTAATAGCCTAACCATTGTGGTGTCTTACACCACAAATTATTCTGTTGCTTACCAGAGAATTATGCAACTCATCAAATTTTGCTGTCCTTAGTTGTCTTCTTCAGCTAAGTAACATATGCATCTATAACACCTTTACACTCTTGTACTTTTGTAAAGAACAAGTTCTTTCTGAGCTGTCAATGATTCGTGAATTTATATGTAACTGCTGCTAGTACATCTTTCAGCTCTTCAAAAGTAAAACACCTTCATAGCTTCTTCTGTAGAAACATGCAGGAAGTCATATTCCCACTAAAAAATTGTATCTGTAGTTCTAAATATATGCTGAGTTATTCGAAGACATAATGCAGAGTCCCATAAATATGCTTCATGTCATGCATGCGGTTACAAATATAGCAGCAGCATAATTAATAGAACCTAATGGCACTACTGTAGGAGTACAGTGGCCCTACATACTTAGAAACCACAGCTGTGGCCCGCACACAGAGCTACCTCTTACCCTCCCACAAAAAGACAGAAACAGACACATATATCGATACAGTGTGACACACACACACACACACACACACACACACACACACACACACACACACACACACACACACACACACACACACACGCACACACATGCAGTCTTGCATAAATAGAGATAACCACATGCTAGGTCACTTGTCTCTCCACCCAGTACCTATTTTATCCAAGCATCAGCCTCTGTGGTTAGAGGGAGGGTGGCACAACTTGTGTCTGCCGACCTCTTCAACCATAGCATGGGCCAATTCACAAAGCTTTCAACCCATATTTCTATGAGCACAGAAAATCAGTCATTTGCTTATTATAATAAGAAAGGGTGGAGTAGCTGCTGTCATTCATAGGAACACAGCTGCATCACACTGCTGGGGTGAGACTAGCTGGTGACAGTGTGCTTGTCTGAGTTGCAGTGTCACTAGAATGTGCCTTTGCATCCCTTAGTGCTTTTGCCTTCTTACAAAGAGTGTAATTCCTGGGAAAATGTTATGTTGTTGCTCAGCTATGTTATGCTGAGACATCCGCATCATTTCTTGCAGGACGACACTGAGCTGCTGTATTGGCAGTGTGTTGTCTGCCACCATAGACTCGTGTGGGGGAAGGGAATGTGAGGTTATGCTAACAAGTTTGTCTGCATCATAGGGAACTTCACAACTTGTCCTACCAAGCAACATTTTCTTTCCTCCTTCACAGTGTATTCTGCTATTCACTTGTTTGGTAATTGTAGACCACACTGTGGATCCCTGTTTGAATGTCAGGTGCATAACAGAACTCCTTTAGGTTCATGGCTGTGTATTTTTCTACTCCACTGCAAGAAGGGATCGGATGGACTATGAAATGCAGACTGCGAGGTACTTTGGTTTTACTGTGCAAAACCCTATGTAATTGCAAGTGTTTGTGAATAGCATTCAGATACTCTTGATAGCAAAATTTCTTTACTTCTGCAGATATATTTCTTCAGTACTGGCAGCTATGTGATCAGTCCAGATGCCATGTCATGTCAGAAAGGCTAATAAATAATACACAGAGACAGGAGAAGTTGACTAATCTTCATGAGACCTATAGTCCAACCATCTTCTCTAGAAGCATGGGAGTACCACATAACATGAGAAGCATTATAGCTAGGTCATTAGCATTAAACTTATATATTCTCATATACTCAACATTAGCTAGCTGTCCACAATTAAGTCTCACTGCATTAGCAAACAGTTGATAATGCTACGTGCAGATTATATGTTAGTCATCTGCTCTGATAGTTTTATTTCAGTTTTTCAGATTTTAATGATACATTATTAAATGGACATGATAATCTGTTTTAGTGTGAACAAATGGGCAGTGGTTATGCCTTCGTGGATGAACCAGGATACGCCACTTCCTGTAATCATCAGTTGCAGGAAGTGTTTAATATACATCTTTGCTACTGCAGCAATGAATAACTGTCGTAAGAGAACAATGGTCAGTCCAGTATTGATTATTCTAAGTTGTGCTGAGTAGCATTAAAGATTCAGTAAATATTCCCATAGGACACAACAACTACTTTGCTGTTTCAGCTATGATACCATACACTGGTTTTACCCATAGTTTATTGCATGCACCCCTTTTCATATTAAAATAAAAATTATGGTAATATGTTTCATATTATAGATTTGCAAACACTCCTCATGATCTCATTGTCAAATAATTTAGCAATAATGAGAAAGTGGAAACAATGTGTCCTGATTCAGACATATTACAGTATACCTTTTATGGAATATCATTACGGTAGTATACACTGAAGTAACTACTGTCTGCACAGGTTACACCTATCTCATGGTATCTCTCAAAATATGGATGCCAGAGAGACAATATAAACTGTAATAAGTGTGTGTGTGTGTGTGTGTGTGTGTGTGTGTGTGTGTGTGTGTGTGTGTGTGTGTGTGTGTGTGTGTGTGTGTTGCAGTTTATTGTTACTCCTTTGGAAAAAATAAACAAGCAAGACCAGATAGAGACAGTATGGATAGGGTTTGGCACAAATTTGAATTTCTTCTATTTGCTACTTTGTGTATCATTTTTTTATGTTTTGAACTGGATAGATTGAGTAGGCTGCATTATTTTCCTGCTCTACTATAATAGATGGTACCATACTACTGCACTTTGATTCACCTTCTAGTTGTTTTATACAATGTTCATAGTAATCATACTTACAAAAAGAAGGAAAAGCATGTGTTTGGTACAGTCTCATGTATACATAGATTAGCACACATAAAAAGTGATATAACATGGATTGAGTCCTGATATTTGTCCATTCTATCATTAAATTCCCTTGTTCAGTCCATTTCTACTGTATTGGTATTCTTTAGCAAGATCAGTGTATTCTATTTAAATTAACTCTTAGTACTCTGAATTTTCTTAATGATACAAGTCACATCTGTAAACAGTTTTAGTCCAGCCATGTTATGGAGTTAAGTTTGCAGATATATGGCTCCCTATCAGTTGATCAAAACTTGAAATTCATATGGTCAAGACCATATGATTGAGTTTTTGAAAACTCAAACCTTTTGAATGGAGATCACAGTACAGTGAGGATCAGGAAATTTACCCTTTTCTTCACTGTAGTGAGATATTTGAGTTGGTATATATAATTTGCATGAGGTGTGGGAGGGGTGCAGGGGGCAAATGTAAAAAAAGTACATATTTGTCTTTTTTTGGGATTTTTTTTTTTTGATGTTCACATTTTCTATCATATGGTTTCATCCATATGAATTTTGAATTTCTGAAAACTCAATCATCTGACATAGATCTGTCTCTATATATATATATATATATATATATATATATATATATATATATACATACATACATGCATATAAAAAGAAAGAGAGGATGAAAAATTTGTGTATTTAGTGTGATAAGAGCAACAATATTGTAGTTCATTATTGTTTTAGAATATATATAAGTATATGTGTGTGTGTGTGTGTGTGTGTGTGTGTGTGTGTGTGTGTGTGTGTGTGTGTGAGAGAGAGAGAGAGCACATGTGCATGTTTTCAAATGGCACAACATGCGCTAGAAAGAGAAGATCAGGCTATAAATGTTACTGAATTGCCATTTGACCCACTTCAGGAATAGAAAAGAAAAATAGCGAATTCTGATAGAAACCTGCTGTATGTTGCAGCTTTGAATCTGAGGCACCATGATTTATTTATGTTAGTTATGCAGTATGTAGGCTGAAAATTCACACGAAAAATGAAAATTCACACAATAAATATATGTGCTCTGCATTTGCTCCACCCCCTACAAACATTGCCAGAAATAATACGTTGCCTCTCAGAGAAAAGTGTCAGCTAGCCATGGTATACCTCAGTGCCTGTCAGTGGTTAGCAGAACGTTGAGATAAGAGGAGGGTAGTGAGTGACAGCTAACAGCTGAGCTTGTGAGCAAACATCGTATATAATTTTTCTGTTGAGTTTTGTCCATTACATATTTTACTTGCCATTGTTTTCATATGCAGTCTTTTTAATGAATGTTACAGCATATCCGTTATTATTTTTCTCAATTAAATTCACTAAACACAGCAAATGCCATTAGCTGTTTAAGACAACTGCATTAAATGCAAAAATGTTTATAACCTGCTTGAGATTACAAAAATATTAAAAGACACTTTAGGGCACATCAGATAGGAATGAACTACTAAGCCTTTTCGATGCATGTAGTGGCAACACTTCAGGTAATCATTAAGTGATTCCAATTATACGACGACTGGCAATTAGCATTCCAAAATGTGCACACTAATTGGCCAGCCCAACCAGCGTGCCTGTTGTAAATCCGACATATACTAATGGAAAAACGTCCGGTCGCCCGGACTTTTTCTATTAGTATATGTCCTGATATTTTTTGTCTGTGTGAGCACAGATAGCAATGGAGAAAGGAAGATCTCCATTGCTTTAATCTCACTATGTTATACGTTTAACATAGCGAGATAGAAGATATCTCGCTATGTTAAACTCGTTTAACATAGCAAGATAGCTTTAAAAAGGAACGGAGATCTCTCTTTCCCCATTGCTTTTTTTAAAGATATCTTGCTATGTTAAACTTGTTTAACATAGTGAGATAACTTTAAAAAAGCAATGGAGATCTTCCTTTCTCTGTTGCTTCCTCTACACAGCTCTGATGTACTGCGAAAACATGGGAAGACAAGTTCCGTACACATGCGCAGTACATCAGAAAAAGCCCCAGGATAGTGGAAAACCGCAGAAGGGCACCACAGAGGTATTATACAAAGACATTATTTAAGAAAAGTATTATTTTTCTTAAATAATGTCATTGTATAATATCAATAACCCATGTCTGGGTGTGGGTAATGCTAGATTTACCCACGGTTGTCTTTGTTTGGTCACACTGTCTTCACCTTCGTGACCAAACCACACCAACCGTGGATAAATATAGCATTACCCACACCCAGACATGGGTTATTGCTTAAATATCATACACCACAGCAGGACAAAGATTGAATGTCTCTGTTGCCAGTGTTTCAGTTTTTGGTTTTGGTTTTATTGGAAATTGTGGGTTTTGGTTTTGTTTAACATATTTTTTTCTTTTTCTGAGCTTGCACAACCTTGTAGTTGGTATTAATAGAGTTTTAGTTGTGTGTGGGCTTGCCCCAACATCAGTAGAAAGTAGGAGAACCTGACCCACAAAAAAATCTGTTTAGTAGTGTTGTGCAATGCATTCAGTGTCACTGGTTAGGTGTGTCCTTTGGGTTTCGATATTTTTGCTGCAATTAATCACATGTCGAGTAAATAACATGCAATTAGTCATTGTAAATCCTTCACATAATTTCAAGTGTTCACTTATGTTGTTCAGAGTTGTCCACATTAACTGTCCATATTCATTAGTTTAGTCTGGTTATAAGGCAGGCCAGTGTAAAGAAAGTGAAAACAAATTATAAGTACTATCTGAACTCTGTAGCTTATTGAGACACTTTGTGATCCAGTTTATAAATGTTTTACATAAAAAAAAAATCTGATAAAGTGCCATGTATATATTTTGTGAAGCAGATTACTACTTGACCTAATTAGTACAGAGAAAGTTTTACTAAAGCTGATAATGTTTACAGTTTTCTTTGGTAGCTACTTATCTGCTGTGAAACATGCATACATTTATGACACGTGATATATTTGGGTATCTAGACTGCTTTGTATTTTTACTGTTATCAAAATATAAAGGCATAAGTGACCTGTGCTTTTGATAAGGGTAAGAATAATTATTTAATTAGCATTTGTTTATCTGATAAGTTTGATAACTGACTATGCCCCTTCTTCAAAACTCACTTTTAACAATGATCACAGGCAAAGAGTACCATCTGATACATTAACACCACCAACAACAAAAAATATACATAATTTCAAACAGTCTTATGACTAGTCTAAAGCTTATTCCCACAAACTGAAATAAAACTTTTGATCTGGCTGTTTAGCACAAAGAAATAAAGCTGAAATGCTAAAAAGCTTCATCCCAGTTCTGAGTTTAACTCCTTCACTCTTCAGTCACCTATTGCATAGTACATATCAAATCATTGAACCAGGCAATGCTCCTGGTTGGCCAAGGAAAAAGGGTAGTTCTACAATTAGTGTTTTAACTGTAAATTCAAAATAACAATTAATTTCTTATATGAGTCCAAGGAAACAGTAGTTGTCAAGATTCATAGCATCTAGAGCGTTGATGAGGAAAGCATATTTTTCCAATTGTACAGTTTTGCTGGCAGTTCTGTCACAACCATAATATCAAGTTCCATTAACAATGATATTGGAGATATTTGCTGTTTTCTTGGATGATGTTTATTTTTCTGTCTGTAATATAGGTTTTAGGTGAGATATTTAGTTCTGGTGGAGACAAAGTGCAAAACTGGATTTAGAATTTTATGGTTTGAACCACAGGTGCAATTTGACTACACTGCAATAATCTCTATATATTGCTGGCAGTGTAACAGGGACACTTTACTTTGTGGTTGTCTAGCATTTATCCATGGTTGTATGACTGCAGAGTTTTGTGGTTAGGTTGTAAGGTATGGGAAGGGGTGTTACCCCCTATTAAATACTTATTTCAGTTTTCATTAATATTGATGTTCAACACTGTTGTTAAATGAGGTTTGGGAACAAACCGATTCATCCAGGGACATCTTTGGGTGAGGATTAGGTAGAGATAGTAATGGGAGTTAAAATGGTAGTGATAGAAAGTTAGTGTGGTGGGGATAGAAGGGTTACATTGTGAAAGTAGGAGGGTTGGAAAGAAATGAGGTAAGACAAGGAGAGTCTTAACTGGTTTTATATGAGTGTAACTGGGAAAGGTTTCAGATTTTGGCGTGAACTTGCTTTTACTGTAGTGTGTTGATTGAAGGGGACTGGGACAAATTACTTTTGCTATGAGATGTGAAGTTTCTGGTTCTAATGTTCCATCACAGACCCATATGCATGCACTATTGGTCAGACCTATTGCTTTTAGCACAGGATGTAAACTGCAAAGCTGCTCCTCCTGAAACTAATAATTAAAAATCATAGGCCTTCCTAAAGCTTATTTAAGGCAAGCAAATGGTCCTTCAACATTTCACTGTTTTCATCAGAAGATATAAACTTAGGCATGACTTTATTTAACGGTATGCATATGAAAGGAGGTAGTGCCAGATGGTAAAGGCCTTTCCTCTCCAAAAGCTATCGAATCTGCTAGTAATTACTCGTGCATATTTGCCATGACCCTGTCCCTAACCCTGCACCTAACTCTACATATTAACCTATAAAAATCCCTTTCCCTAACATTACCCCTAATCAGATGAATTTGGTGTGAAGGTAGTGTTAGGGTTTTGCAATCAGAAAAGGAATCTATTTGTTTTCCTTTTTTTATTATGTTGATATTTAGCTTTTTTTCCCTGTAGTTTATGTTATGCAATGTTGGCATCATTTTTTTTTGTTGCTGTTGTTGGTGCTTAGGCAGTTTGACATTACTGAATATAAAATATTGACCAGAGCAGTAACCAGGGCAAGGTAAATGGGGTAGCTGCCCTCGGTGTGATCCCTTACGGGGCACGACTGACAGCTGTCAATGATGCGCAAGTGTAGTACTGGCATTGAATTCTGAAGCAGCAAGATTACTGTGGCTTCATAAATGAATGCTGATACTACATCTCTAGTCACTGACGAAACACTCAGTGCTTCAATATGTAGTAATAACTGTAGCAAGTTGTTAATTACACTTTTGGAAAGCAGCTTGCTACAGTTACAGGAGCACAGAAGAGATTGTTTTGCTCCTCATCTCTGAGTAGATGTATATTCAGAGAGTACATAAAACACAAACTTAAATATGCATGGGCACACGCACATACACACACACACACACACACACACACACACACACACACACACACACACACACACACTGTAAGCAGAATTTCAAGTTAAATAGTTTATTTACAGTAAAGCATAAAGGTAAAATAAAAATAAGCTTATTTCTGTAGCAATAATCTAAAACAAACAAACAAAAAAGTCTTCACTTCTGATTTTATATCCACCAAAGGTTCCATGTAATTCCAGATAAACTTCAAGTAATACTGCAAGTGGATCTACATGTGCCTTCCTATTGCTCCACACACATTTTCAGTAAATTCTACATATCCGCAATAATTCCTCCCAAAAAGAAATAAACATCCCTTCCATTAAAGTTTGTGACTAGCACCCACCAAAAGTTCCTACTTTTGGTCATAACACTCCCCCTCCAGTGAGAGACAAACATCTCTAACATGTTGTTCTAGTCTCTTTATTTAGCTGCATTTCTACAAGTGTCCCAACTTATTCTGTACTCGTCTACTCTTTCTGCTGCCTCATGCTTTACTGTATTTTTTAAAGAAATACATAGCAGCTCAACATTACACATTATTTCCAAATCAAATCAGCATTTTCACAAGAATAGCATTTTTATAATAAAAGAGCAATATGCATATAAACATTTTAGCTTTTAATAATCTTTTTAAATATTTTTCATATCTCTCTCTCTTTAAATATACATCAATTTTATATGAGCATTATACCCTTGCCAGAACTTTATATATATATATATATATATATATATATATATATATATATATATATATATGGTTCCCATTCAGAAGCCTGAAACATCATAAGCCTGAAAATCAAAATCCTGAAACCAAAAGCCTGAAAATTCAGAATCCTGAAAACTCAAAATCCTGAAAGACCAAAATCCTGAAAGACCAAAATCCTGAAACTCAAAATCCTGAAAAGACAAAATAGACATACTGATGTCATTGTGGCTTTGCTATTGTTAGCCCTGTGGTGTTAGGTCATGCGTTGGGGTCAGGTAAGTGTGCGGTTGGTTTTATTTTAGGGTTAGGGCGGTTTAAGTGAGTTAGGGTTAGGGCGCAGGTTAGGCATGTATGCAATAGTGACAAATATTGGGGTTAGGGGCGGTTTAAGTGAGTTAGGGTTAGGGCGCGGGTCAGGTGAGTGTGCGATAGTGACGGACCTTAGGGTTAGGGTTAGGGTCAGGGTCAGTTGGTAGATATTAGTGTCTTTATAGTGACATATTAGCATTATTTGTGTTTTCAGGATTTTGAGTTTCAGGATTTTGGTCTTTCAGGATTTTGGGCTTTCAGGATTTTGAGTTTTCAGGATTCTGAATTTTCAGGCTTTTGGTTTCAGGATTTTGATTTTCAGGCTTATGATGTTTCAGGCTTCTGAATGGGAACCATATATATATATATATATATATATATATATATATATATATATATATATATATATTTATACACAAGGCTTTCAGAATGTGGTCTTACAAGGGTAAAAATACTCATCTCTTGTATTAATTTAATGCATCTAGGTTTAAACAAGCAATACCAGCTTGAATCCTGCTTTCTTTAAAAATGCAAAGTGATCTTTAGCATGGATGTTAATGACAACAGTATATCTTAATAATTTGTGCGCTGTTCGTGTGCAACTAGTTTTCCCTTTTATTGTTCTATATATAGTAGCATTCTGAGTGGAATTTGAGCAGTTCAGTTTTTAAGCGAGATGTTTAGGCTTTAAGTTGCTTTAGGACACATTATTTTATTTTCTGTTTTCAAAAAATTAAAATGTGCTTTACTTGTCCGGTATCAAATGCAGTTTGAAAATTAACAGTCAAAAGTAAATAAGGCAAAGTCTTGTGTTACATCCTTTGGGCAAAGATAACACACTTTTTTAAAACAAATACTACTTTATTCAGCCCAGATGGGTATTTAGGCTAATAGCCTTCTGTCTTTCTCTTTCTGTGCCTCTATAATATAACAAATATTATACCATGATCCCCCCAAAACGTGCACGCTGATTGGCCAGCGTGCCCGTTGTAAATCGAGTTATACTAATGGAAAAAGGTCCGGTCACCCGGACTTTTTTCCATTAGTATAACTCGTTTTTTTTAAACACTGTCTCGCTATGTTAAATGGGTTAAACATAGCGAGACAGCTTTAAAATAAGCAACGGAGCTCTCCGTTGCTTATTTTAAAGCTGTCTCGCTATGTTAAACCCATTTAACATAGCGAGGCAGTGTTTAAAAAAAAAGCAATGGAGAAAGAAAGATCTCCGTTGCTTTTTAGGTCTCGCTATGTTAAATGAGTTTAACATAGCGAGACAGTTTAAAATAAGCAACGGAGATGTCCGTTGCTTATTTTAAAACTGTCTCGCTATGTTAAACTCATTTAACATAGCGAGACATAAAAGCAACGGAGATCTTGCTTTCTCCGTTGCTCACAGCTCTGATGTACTGCGCAGGCGTGCAGTACATCAGAACTGCCGCGGATGCCAAGACATCTGCGGAAGGGCAGTAAACAGACATTATACTATGCCATTATTTAAGAAAAGTAATAGTTTCTTTTCTTAAATAATGTCATGGTATAATAGCAATAACCAACTTCTGGGTGTGGGTAATGCTAAATTTACCCACGGTTGGCTTTGTTTGGTCCCTCGGGCTTCGCCCTCGGGACCAAACCACGCCAACCGTGGGTAAATTTAGCATTACTCACACCCAGGCATGGGTTATTGCTATAATAACAGCTTTTCAATGTTTGCAATACTCATTCATTGTAGGAATGCTTTCACTCCAGATCTCTCATACAGTAGGAACTTTTCTTTCATTTCAGAAATTCCTTTTTTATGCACAGTCTCTGCTTCTTCTCAGTTATGCCTTCTTCTTTCTCACAAAATTTCATGGAGACTCTGGATGATCCTGTCTAGACCTAGAAGATAGGAAATCTATTATCTAAAGAGGGTCTATATTATTTCAGCGAATGCTTAAAATAGCGAATGCTGTTTAATCTACCCATTAAAGTCGAAATCCATAAATCTTGAACACATGGAACAGCAATTTTTTCCCAGGGGAAAAAAATCACTGATCCATTAAAAAAAAATCAAAACACAAAATAAACTGACCACGCCCCTACACCCCACTACTTAAATATACCAACTCTAGATTTGATTATGTACAGAAATGGAGTTTGGGATCAAGCCCTGATATGAATGGTGGTGCTGAGTGACTGTGTTTTAAACACAGGTGGATCAAGCCCTGATGTGAATGGTGGTGTTGAGTGATTGTGTTTTAAACACTAGTGGCCTTCTTGAAATCACAGAATAAATGTTTAGCAATCTGCTACCTCTTTTTGTTTTGTTTACTATGATTATCCAAAGTCAGTGTTAAACGTATTTTTCAACACAATGCACTGACGGCTAATCCATTTTTTATATTTTGATTATATACTTACTTAAGAGTGCATTAATTTGCATGTCATACAATATAGTAAGTGAAAATTACTCAGCTTGAAGAATATTGAACAAATGATAAATACAACTGACGGCATTGGAGCAGTTCTGCGTTTTGTGACTACTGTCAAAATATATGTTAACACTTATTTCTTGCATTGTTATTAAATACTTCCATAATTTGCATTTGCTATTACATGTAACCATTCTTCTTTCTTTAATCACATCAACAACATTTAGACACATCAGCAGCTGATGTAACTGCCTGGATTATTTTTTTTTCTGTACCCTTTTTTCTTACAAAAACACTTCTAATTGCATGCTTTTAAAATGCATCATCACATAAAAGCTAATATCCACTTTACAAGCCATTTTGTCTCTATAAACTTATGTCTTCAACTAGTATATGTTCAACAAATACCCAGAGGTCTGTTATTTACTTGTGGTGTCATTCACTTGTCCTAATTGTCTATATTCAGACATGGTCTGCATAAATATGCATTCTACCCACAACTAGTGTGACACAGTGCTTTTGTTTTATTTTCCTTGCCCTGACCTGTTAAAAGATATCTGAATTCAAGTCCTCACAGCATAAATCTATCTTTAAAATGCAAACATTGCCATAGTCACCAGACAGTGGAATTCAGATATTCCAGTCCTAAATCAATATTTAATATATACCTAACTGCACTCAAAAATAGTTTAGAGAAGTTGGGCTCTGATAAGAATTATAGGTTACTCATAGGTAAAGTCATGATCCAGTCAAATTCTGTTGTGAAGCAAAAAGTATCATGGGCTTAAGTCACAACATTTTCCATTTGTCACTCTACAAACAATGCATCATGCATATGGTCCCTGTCTCTGCAACATGCCTTAAAATATGCTGTTACAGTATAGGACCTGCAACAGTACATTTCTGTGTGTTCAGTGAATATATCTCACCAACACTGCACAGCATCTATAAAGTTATAATGGATAAGGCTTGATGGTTTTAAGGAAAGATGCACTAATTATATGTAGTTTTCAGTTTAATAGCAAATGTAGAGTCCCTGTTTCTTTAATATAATCTTATCCAAACTGAAATTCATGTGGAAAAGACAAGACTGCACTTAGAGTCTAACTGATCTCCCAGAATTAACAGAATTTCACTTGGCATTGGGCAGCAGAAATACTCATAGTTTGCAATATATAATTACCCTTTGCCTAATTTGGCAAAGTAAGCTATATTCCACTTTCTGCTACATAAAGTTGCTGGGAAGTTTAATGGTATCTCCAAAGCTGCCTTCCTGGACTTTCTGGACAAGCTTTCTCTGGATGGTGGGACACAAGATAATATACTGGGTAGCACTTTGCTGTAAATCATAGGATTTTGGGGCAAGGACACCCCTACATTTTTGATTTAATTGGAAATATTGCATTGTGAGCTTGTTCAGTGGTTATAGTTATGTGGGATTGTTTTTAACCTCATAGGACTTTTGTGGCATCTTTGAAGTTTTCATCACATCTCATTGGACACTGAAAGATTTAGGAGAGTACAAAGTAAAAAAAAGTAAATAAAAATTAACTGTTTAGCTGCATCTGCTTACGTGTGAATGTACTTCTTGCATTTCCATCTGAAGGTGACAGGTTGTCATCATAGCAGTATTTCCAAGATAAAATAATTATTTTTCATTTTAAGAATGTTAGGTGCACACTCAGTTTGACACATGAGAGCTCAGTCACAATTGCCATATTTTCCTTTGGCAGGACATGCAATTTTGCATCCTTAGATGTATCCTTGCTCTGCGTAAAAGGACTGAAGTTTAAGTTATTTTTGTATAACATTAATTTAGTTTATTTCTTCTACTGTGATTATCAATCTTATTGCAGTTACACTATTTAAAAGAAACTTGCACATAGCATTTACTAACACCTTTGTTTGCTGCTGTATTACATACCTGGAGGAGGTAAGGACCATCCTAATACCTTTGCTTGCTGTTATATATTACACACCTGGAGGTAAGGCCCACCCTTCAACTGAAAACATTTTCTAACAGAATTACTGAATTGTTTACCTGACTTTGATAATACTGAATTACCAGAATGTCATAAATGGTAACCATGGCAATCGGCATTCGAACACTGGAAGTTCCAATGTTGAAAGTCTGTGTTACCGTTAATGTTTTTTCAGGGGGGCAAGCCTCTCTGCACCCCCACACACCCTGCATGTTATATATACCAACTCTGGGATTACACTACAGTGAAGAAAAGGGAAAATTTCCTGATCCACACTGTACAACGATCTCAGCTGAAAATGTCGACTTCATATTAGCGAATGTGTACTCACTTTCACTAATATGAATTCATATATTTTCAGTTCAACATTACGGGTGTTGGTTCATAGGTTCATAGGTATGTACTAGGCTAATGGCCCTGGAGCCTATATAAGCCTAGCCCAAGAAGATTCCCTCGTATCATGCCACCCAAAGTTAGTTCCCGGTGCCCCTGTCAAGCAATGCCACTGAAGTAATCACTGGGATGAACTTCCTGTTGCCTATCCACTCATCAAGATTTCTCTTAAAGAGGGCCAGTGAAGTGCTCTGCTTGACATGATTGGGAAGTTTGTTCCAGAGTATGGGAAGTCTCTGGATTAGGAACCAGTCCCTCCAGCATGTTCTGTTTATTGTGGTTATGAGGATTAGGTCCCTGGAGCATGTGGCATGAAAGGATTGGGATTTCTTTAAGTGTAACACATCTAGCAGCTCTGGGTCAGACATGGCTTTGTAGGTCAAGCAGAGATCACCTCTAAGTAGGTGATAAGAGACAGAGTATAGCTGGAGTTTTTTTGAGTCTGTTTGTATAGAGCATGTGTCTAAGGCCTAAGATCCTCTTAGTGAGGTATTTCTGTGGCCTTTCCAGCTGATGTAGGTGTCTAGTGAGGTACATACCAAATGGGGCATTGTAGTCTATAATAGATCTAATGAGGGACAAGTAGAGAGGGATTATGACATCTTTCTTCCTGGATGAAAACCCTTTTGTAATGAGATGTGCCACATAGAAGGACTTTCTGACTACAGTGACAATGTAGTTATCAAAGGAGAGGTTGCTGTCAACCTGTGTCCCCAGGTCTCTTATCACACCTTCAGTGTTTAGTGGACTACCGCCTATGAGGTAGTTCATGAGCACTGAATTTTTCCCAAAGGGAATGACAATGCACTTTTTGGCACACTGAGCTTAAGGTTATGGTTCTGGCACCAGTCATTTTTGTTATTGAGGCCTTTTTAATATTTTCTCCCACTGATGAAAGCTGTAGGGCTGAAACCAGTCTGGGATTTATTTATACAAATAAATCTTATGTGTTAAACTTTACTATTTGTGCCTTTTTCATATTCTGACATCTGGTGCTGGCTATTTTTTCAGGTTCTATCAGAGAGCCAGTTGGCAACCCATCTTATGACATATGGGTTTATGCCTAGTTTAGTGAATCTATCTATGATTCCTGAGTGAGAGATGGTGTCAAAGGCCTAGGTAGGCTGTGTAAACTACCTTGCCCTCATTCACAGCTCTTGTGACAGACTCGAAGAAGTCTATCAGGTTGACAGGTTGAGCAGGCATGATTTACCTTTCACAAACTCAAATTGCATGGGGTCCAGAGTTTGGAGATTCCCTATGTCCTTATTTATAAGGTCCATGATGATGCGGTCCATATCCTTACATATCAGACTCATCAGACTAATGGGGCGGTAGTTCCCAGGCTCTGTAGTCACTCCCTCTTTGTGGAGTGGGATGACTGAGGCAGTGTGCCATTCGGTAGGAGCAAAGCCTGAAATGAGGCTGTGATTGAACAGGGTACACAGGTGTGGTGTCAGTTCACTTTGTAATTCATGTAGAACACAGCCAGGGGTATTATTAGGTCCCATGGAAGCTGTATTCCTTTCTTTGGACATAGCGTTTTTTACCTGTGTAGCTGTGATAATAGGGACTTGGCAGTCCTCAGGTATTGTGATAGGCATTTTGGGAGTGAAAGGGGGGTAAAGGTCATACTGAACCTGTTGGCCAATATGTTGGTAATATCAATTGTTTCTGTATATGTATTGACATTGTGTTGTAACTCAGAGCAGATCTGAGTATTGCCATGTAGATTCTTGACATAACTATAGAATGCCTTGGGATTATCTTTAGAATCTGCAGCAATTTTGTTTTCATAGGTAACTTTAGAGGATTTGATGAGGGATCTCAGTTTTTTGCTGAGGCTAACAAGGGAGTTTTTCCAGTCTTGGGAATTCACCCTTTTCTGCAACAGTTTTTTTCCTTCTGTTGTAGAATTTGTTTATGGTGGGGACCATAAGACTGGCTTCCTTTTTTGGAGGAGAGCATCTTGGTTCTGTTTGGTATGGCCCGTTCCATGCACTTATGTATGTGCTCATACAGTGCATTGATTTATGATTCAGCAGTCATGCGCCCATTTTCCATTTGCATGGGTGCTGTGAAGTTAGCCACCTCTGTTTTTAAAAGCCCAAAATTGGCTTTGGAGAAGTTTTTTATGGTGTTTTCCTTTAGGGGGGGGGGGTGAGGGTGGGATGTGGATATCCATGGTGAATGGCTTGTGGTCAGATCTGACCAGGGAAGAGTTGATTACTGGTGTAGAGCAACGGTCACCCATGTTAGTAATAACCAGGTTAGGGATGTTTCTACCCCTGGTGAGGGTAAGAATGAGTTGGTCCAGGTCATTGGAATTAATGAATTCCAAAATCATTGAGCAAGTGTGTTGGTACATGAGGAATTTTCTCAGTTAATGGAGGGATAGTTAAAGTCTCCCAGTATAAGGGTATTGGTTTGTACCCTAATATTTTCCAGTGTGTTTAGGAATGTGGAATGGGAGTCTTGGGACATGGTGGGGGATCTATAGCAGGCTACAACCTGGATTGCAGTTTTACCCAGTGTTAATTGTACCTGAAGCATCTCTGATGTGTTATGTTGGGCTACTAGTCTGGAGGTGTGCATATCCTTTATGAATATGGAGACACCACCTCCTTTAGTGCTTCGGTCCAGGTTTAGGGGCCGAAAGGTGTGGTATGAATTATAGCCTAGTAGTGCTAGGGTGCTCTCCGGAGCCTTGAACCAGGTCTCGGTCACTGCACAGATGTCGATGTTCTCCATTTTAAGGAATGCTTCAAGGGAGTGCATTTTGAGATTTAGACTTCTAGCGTTGAGTAGCATAACCCTCAAATTCCATTTGCTTGTTGCTGTTATGGTGGTAATTTTGTCTTCAGGACATTGCCTAAAAAAGGCACTATAGGGGTGTCAAGAGCCTTGGCCAGTGTCCGGAATCCCTGGGGTGACAGGTGCAGGCCATCTCTGGGAAGATTCGAGGTCTGTCGATTATGTCATCTCAGGCAGACAGATACTGGACCCCCTTTAATGACACCAGAAACTTAGCCAATTGTTGAAATCAATCATTTTCTGCTTGTACTATGATATCATTCTGGGTGTCGGTAGGATGCTACTCAGAGCTAGGGTCATACCTGCCTGGGCTACAAGATCCGAGAGCTCCTCTGTGTTTCTTTTCATGTAGTCCAGGGAGGTATGTCTCAGGTCATTCACACCAAAATGGACAATGACAGAGTCATAGTTGTACCTGTAGTGGAGTGACCTAAGTGCGTGCATTATGTGGTGGATCCTGGCACCCGACAGGCAGCTGACCATAACTTTCTCCTTGTTCAACCTAGTGAGTGGGACATCAGTGTGCCTTACTATTGAGTCACCTATGACTAGTGTACTGGGTAAGTTGTTTTGCCTTATGGGCTTTGGTTGAGTGGCACACTATTTATGTGAGCTATGTGTCTCATGGTTTGTGCTAGGATGTGGTGATTGTTTGTGTTTCTGCCTCAGAGGTCTCTGTTGTTTGAGCAGATTTTTATTCAGAGCCTTCGCAAAAGTAGGTGTGTGTTTTGTGTTACTATGTGAGGGTTATGGTGGTGTAATTTCTGGAGGGCTATGTGTTGAATTTGGTATGGTGCAGGTGTTAACCTTCTCCTCTGGCTGGATAGTGCTTGGGTTCCAATTTGGCTATATATGTGCATCTCTAATAACAAGTCATAGTGTTGGGAGGTAAGAGGAGAGGGTTGTCTGTGTACATGAGGTAGTTGTTACATTGCCTCAGGATGCCCAAGTTCACCACGTTGACAGGAGAAAGCACAGAGAACTGACTTTAGACATGCCTGGATATGAGCTCAATATATTAAGTACTGAAGCCTTTTACAGGAAAAATGTCACTCAACGTGTCTGAGTCTGTACAGAGCACTGCCAAACACTTGAGGGGAAACTAATACATAGACCCTGAAAATTTAAGGATGAAGTATTTAGGCAGATAATCTAAAGTTAGGAAGAAATCACGCAGTACTTACTGAAAACAAATAATTAGCTTGTCAAGAATGATGAAAAAAGGGGAGTCGCATAAATGGCTACTGCCTGGCTACTGCTAATGTTGGTTTCAGCACAGCTTCACTCTGTTGGGATACAATACTCCTTTGCTTCTTCTCTCACTAGAAGCAAAATGTTAGCACCAATCCCAATAAGAGAAGCAGGCCACAGCCTGTTTGGTGATCCACAGTCTTGTTCCAGATGTTGCAAGGGTCTGCAGACTTGTAGATTTTTTCTGGTAGATGTCTCGAGTAGCAACCAGACCAATCAGGTATGTTAAGCACAGACAGTCACTCTCCAAACAGAAACAGGATCAGACTATAAGCACAGATTCCAAGGTGTCACTTATAAAGCAGTTATTAAGCTTTCTGGTGATCAGCAGTCTCCCCAGGAAGTAATGTAACTGCACTCCTCCTCTCACCAGGAGAAAACAGAAGCACTAATCCCAAGATGACTACTGAGAGGCAGAATGTGGGCTCTCCAATAACTGGTGGTCTTGAAATAGATGCTTAAAGGTGAGATGAAAAATGGTTTACCCTAAACACTGCAGTGTGCACTAGAGGAGTTATATGTGAAAGTAGGTAACTTAAGTTTTACCTGTCTAAAAAAGTTAAGTTTTAGTGGAGAGTCACTATTTTTAATACAGTAAGATAGATTGAAATGGGGTGGTCACTTTTTTTATTCTGGTACTATGGAATACAGTAGGATGTCCAATAAATTTAAATAGTTGAAGGGGAGTGATTTCGCAAAATGATAATTTTGTGCTTACTCACACCAACCAGTAAAAGCTGAGAGGAAATGAGATATATGGTCAAATTAACATAAGGGTCAGGCAACTAAAAGACAGTGGTGTTTAAGAACACAACAGTAACTGGGTGGGAGGGTAGGAAAAACTTCTCTCTGAGTCCCAAGAGACAGAGCTGTGATGTCTTTTCAAGTTTTAATATGCAATTAAAAGCAGAATACAAGTAAAACACAGTGTAAAGAAAACAAATCACAGTATACAAAATAGAAAAAGGCAATAAAGTAATACAGACTACAATGAATTAAAAGCAAACCAACCTTTCCTTCAAAGCAAACTGCAGCAGAGTCAGGGGGAGCCTTTCTAGTAAAGCTCTGAAATGTTTTATTTTACCCCTTAAATAGAAGGTTTAGTTCCTAGCTCCACCCCCTCAGCTCACAGATGATTAACCTTAACTGACCTCTTCTAACTTATGTTTGACTCCTTAATTGACCAGTTCTAATTTCTCTCTGACTCACAAGAGACAGAGCTGTGGTGTCTTTTCAAGTTTTAATATGCAGTTAAAAGCAGAATACAAGTAAAACACAGTGTAAAGAAAACAAATCACAGTATACAAAATAGAAAAAGGCAATAAAGCAATACAGAATACAACAAATAAATAGCAAACCAACCTTTCCCTCACAGCAAACTGCAGCAGAGTCTGGGTGAACCTTTCTAGTAAAGCCTTCATAGGTAAATACTAGGCTATCAGTCTGTAGACTATTGCAAGCCTAGCCAATAACCAGAGGTCAGAATCAAACCCTGTACCTTGTACTTGAGAGGTAAAAACCTTAACCATTATGATAACTCCTTCCCTGGTAGAACACAGGTCCAACCAACCCATATTTGTTGAACTGCACTCACACATTTTAAATGCAAACCTCTCATTCTCCTCATCCTCTTTCCTACCTGTAAATCTGCTGTTTCAAATCTACTAGCATTATGAAATGAAGGTACAATTGCTTTCAGATTGCCCGCTGATACATATTAATAAAAGTCAAGATAAATGTCACTGACATTTAAAATTAGTTTTACTGTAATAAATCCCTCCTTTTATAAAATTAAACAGTATTATGCTTTTCCTGTATTCACTTTTGTATGAATGTTTGTTAATTTTTACTTAAGCTGTATCTTTAATGCCATTTTATTTAATGTAGCTGTGTAAATGGATATTGTAACATGTAAAATAATAAATGTTACATTTTAAAGTATCAAGCAAGCAAATTTTTGCAACATACCATTTACTTTACATGGTTGCTAAACATTTTGGATGCAGAATACAAACTTAGAATAAGGGATATCAGAATTTGAGGGGAGTTTTTGTTTAAACCATGCTGATTTCTTTTTGGGGTTTTTTTTGAGACTTCTCTCTCAGACACTTCTGTCCAAGGATGTTGCTCTCAGACATCAGCTTCATTAGCTTTTTTGGTAGTGAAGCAGTGAGGAATGCTCAGTGCTGTTTTGTCAGACTGAAATGTGGTATAATTCTTGAACCTTGCCTGTGTACAGTCACTATAGTACAGTTAACTACATTACCTGTGTATAGTTTAGGATCAAATGTAGCTTTCCTGTTTACTTGAGACAAAGTGGGAAATCTCCTGTGATGACATGTTAAGGATGCATTTCTCCTCTCATCAGCATTGGACTTTATTATTATATAATTAATAAAATCATTACAGTAAAGTGAGTAATCTTCAGGAGGTACATGAATGTTAGTTTTAATGCCAAAAAGGATCTGGATTAGCTCATAATGGAAGCGAGGAATGATTCTGTAATTTCTTTGCAACCTATTTAAATTTGGCTTCCAATGTTATCCTTCCACCTTTTGTCAGCATTCTCATTTTTCACCACATAACTGTCTTGAGAAGAACAAAAAATGAATTTTCTGTGATAAAAAACAAAATAGTTGACAATTTTCATAAAGTGCTGTCTTGGATATGGAAGATTACTGTCTGATTTTTACCAGTTTTGGAGTTTTAGTAGTAACAAAGACCTTGTCCCAAAAAGGAATGATAGTATTTGCTGATTTAGACTTTACTACTTCCACAAATAAGAATCTGGAGTCTACAACCACAGCTATATCTGTTTGGTAGGGTTACAAAACTCAGGGAAGAAAGACATCTTCCCAGGGGTGCAGTGGGAGTACAGACGCATGTACCACTTGGTGCTAACCATTCGCTATATTTAACAGTCGACTGGCATGAGATTCGCAAAGCTATTAGCACTTTCTTTTGATTACCTGCCTTAGGGAGGCACATTTTCTCACCAAATAGGTTCTTTCTTTTTACTAGACCCCGAGGCTTCTCATTTCAGTGAGTGACAGAAGAATAGCCGGTCTATTCCTCCACAGGAGAAGATTTCCTCCACTCATGGTGGTAAGCTCATACCTAGCATTTCTGAATGATTTAAAAGCATTACACTCAGCTGATACATCAAAACAAAACCTTCTTAAGTTTATAGGCTCATAGGTATTTACTAGACTATTCACCCACAAGGATGTTTGGAACCCTATTCCTGCATTCTCATGAAGTTTTTAGCCCTTGTAATTTAAGTATGAATAAACCAGAGTCAGGCAGAATATTTACATGTTACACCATCCATAACTGACAATGGTTCTAAACCAGGCATGAATTTGTGGTTTATTATCCATTTGTTCAGATTATGCTTGAACAGAGTAAGGGCGGTACTTTGATTTATGTGCACAGGAAGATGATTCCAAACAAGTGTTATGCACATCTATGTCTCAACGTGTTCTATTTATGTTGCAGAAGAGGTTAAGTAAGAAAAAAATACACTGAACAACTGGAGAAACAGTCACCATCCACTTTTACTGTATTCCTAGTACTTCGGCATCAAGCCTTCCAGGGAATAATCGTGCACAAGAATGGTGTGCTTATATACATTTCACTACATTCATTATTCACTTCAGTTATACAATAATTGATCAATTAATCAGTGAGTCAGGAAAGTTAAAATCTAAAGTGCATCCTGAGCAGTAAAGTGCTTCAGAAACATTCAAAGTGCATCAAAACATATAAAGTTCAACCCCTTACATTCCTATAGCATTTAACATTATAATTTAAGAAGTTAATACAAAAGCACTTATGCATCTCTAGATTAACAAATACTAAAACATTTTGCCCTACAATGGTTGATCAATTAATCAGAGTCAAGAAAATTTAAATCTAAAGTGCATCCTGAGCAATTAAAATGTTTCAGAAACATTTAAAGTGCATCAATTTTTTTTTAAAATGCAAGTTCATACAAAAGCACTTATAAATCTCTAGATTAACAAATACTAAAACATTTTGCCCTACAATAGTTGATCAATTAGTCAGTGAGCCAAGAAAAATGTAAATCTAAAGTGCATCCTGAGCAATTAAAGTGTTTCAGAAACAAAGTACATCAAAAATCTTTTAAAATGCAACCCCTTAACATTCCTATTGCTTTTAACTTAATAGTTTAGAAGTTCATGCCAATGCACCTATACAGCTTTAGATTAACAAATGCTTAAATATTTTACCCTATACATATAATTCATTCATTCTATATATATATATGCATTTATAAAATAATGCATACTGAAACATTTCATGCTATACATGTACATCTAACGCCATAATTAGCCCATGGGGCCACAAAGTTCCAAAATTAAATGTATCTACTTTCCATCCTTAACAAAATGCGCCCATATTTCATGCCTTGTACTGCATAAGGTTTGTTTAAAACAGAAAAAGACAAACTGCTAGTGTTACTATTGTGAACAGTGTGGAAATGCTAGGCCACAGGATTATTAAGCCTAACATGCCTCACATCCCCCAAATGCTCTATAAATCTTTTCACCATTTTTCTGGTTTGGCCTATATACTACTTTACAGGTAGACAATCACAACCAGTGGCATAAACAACCCCACTGGTACTGCAATTGTAAGATCCCAGGGTGATGAACTTCTTTCCATTAATCAAAGTACCTGAAATGTTCTTGACTTTGTCACACACCTTGCACCTTCCACATCTAAAGGTGCCTACTGTTTTAGAACCAGTTTCCATCCTACTTACGCTGCTGTTCAATAATTCCTTCAGGCTGTGAAATCTACTATGAGAAAAAAAACAACTCTGCCCTTGAAAATGTTGCCCACTTCCTCATCCTGCTGTATAATAGGCCAAAACCTGTGCACTAACGCCTTCAGTGTAGCTGAAAAAGGGGAAAATTTGTTAACAAAAAATATATCATCCTTGCCCACTTTATGATAATCTCCACGCCCATGATATATTGCATGACTCCATACTCTCCGACCAGCAATTTGCTTTCTCACTTTTTCCTCATCCCTATTTAACACCTGGCTAGAATACCCTCTCTTCGCCAGCTTGCATCTAACAATGTTAAATTCCCCATCCAATGTGGTTCTGTCATGAGCATTGTCACTAATGCGCTTGAGTTCTCCATAAGGGAAAGAATCAAGTAAATGTTCTGGATGCAGGCTGTCTGGGCTCAAAAATTATTAGCAGCTGTTTCCTTATAGCTTGTCTTTATCCACAAAGAACTCCAAATCTAGAAACTGTATCTTATGTCTATGAGTTTGATAGGATACTGTGATGCCATACTGATTCTGATTTAGTTCCAACATGAACTGTTCAAAAAGACTAATCTCCCCTCTACATATAAAAAAGAAATCATCAATATAGCGTTTGAAAACTATAACATTTTCCAAAAAATATGTACTCCTATAAACACAGTTCTTCTCAAAAAAAAAAAAAAAAAATTATGGCATAAGATGGGGCAAAATATGCCCTCATTGCAGTTCCTGTTCTCTGTAGAAATAAATTGTCCTCAAAACTAAATGCATTGTGTGTCAGTGCAAACTCCAAGAAGAGGTTAAGTACTCTTGAATGAGAGTTTATTCTAGTACTTGACTTGTAGATGTGCAGTTGATCAGAGAGGATAGGGTTTGTTGAGGATATGTGAGTGAGATATAGATTACTTCTCAGTAGCCTGTATGATACTGAAAAGGGGGACAAGGCTTTGAGATGGTCAGTATAGTTTTTATGATTTAGGACCTTGATTTTCTTGGTGAGAAAGTCTTGTGGTTTTTCAGGTTGTGTTAAGTGTTTGGACAGGTACCTACCAAAGGGGGCATTATACTGTATGATTGGCCTAATAAGTGCTGCATAGAGTGGAATGATCACATCCTTCTTCAATAAGAGATTTGCCCAGGTGTTGTAGCAGTCAGATGTTTCCTGTCTCTGTTTTCAGCTCTTGTTTAGTATTCACTTCAGCACTGCATGGACAGCTATGAAGTTGAATGAAGCTTATTGTTCAGATCACCTGTCAGTGATGAGGAATGGAAAAGATATTAATACCAGACATAGAGTTTGGAGGGGTGGTTATTTGGCCATCTGTGTAGAATTGTAATGCTGGAGCCTTTCCATCTTTCAGTTTATGTCTCAAGCTTTCATTTATATGAATAAAAATGAATACTAGTACTTCATAATCCAGGATTACATTAAACTTGAGTAAAAAAGGTGGGATATCTCATACTGTTGGCTGCTTGCCAAGTCACAAAATGCAACATATAGTGAAGACAAGCAGGTGATTGCCAGAGTAGGTAAAGTGACATGCAAAAATGCTTTGGCACCAGAGGTTTCACAAAATACATTAACAATAAAAAAAAAGATATGCTGACCAGCAGATATGCTACAGACCATCGATTCAAATAGGAGGTGTGGTGGTAAATCATGTAATTTACTTTGTGTGTCTACGTACATCTGGAAGTGTGAGTCAAAAACATTCAGCCATTCTGCCATAAAAAATGAAGGGCCAGGCAATTAAATGACTTACACAACAGCATAAATTTATATGGTATATTCAGTCACAGTGTTTTTTTTTTTTTTTGGTAAAGATCATTTCATTATAAAATACAAAAAAAAAAAAAAAATAGGAGCCCTTCATTTAAAACCTTGAAGACATGGAAGAAATATCCTGTGGGGTTTGGCCCTCAACATCCCCATTTACAAACTATTATAAGAAATTAACAAAAGTAATAAAAATACAGGATTCTGAACCACTGGAATTGTATGATGTGGTCAAGTACACCATCAGCTCTCAGAACAAGGGTCTGATTTTCTATAACATATTTGTCTTCATTGTTTTAGATTTAAATCCTGCCATAAGCATTCCCTTGATGAAATACACTGTAATAGTCTGTGTGTTAAACAGAATTTACAAATGACTCAGTATATTATATACTTGGAGCACCCGACATTTTCTTTCCATTTTAATAGATGTAATTGCTGTGAGCCACTCTGCAGTTAACTCCTGCTATTTCTTCATCAGTATTCAGCGTTGTAGCTCATGTTGTATTATCCAGCCCTGAGCTTCTGCTTTTTGAGAACATTTGGCAGTGAAGTGCATGATGAGCAGAAGAACACTAGCTTGAAAACATGCACTTCAAAGGATTTGTCTTTTATACAGAATTTATCTTTCAAGAGTGTACATCTGTAAAGGCCATACGCTCGGGATATATTATTTTACATTCTATTTACAAATACCCTGACCTTGCTTCATTCCTTGCAGTCATGTCTGTGGCATTTTTTTCACTGTTTGCTAAAGAGGCACTGTCTTAATGACAACATCAAAGCCATTCAGTAGGTCAATGGTAATTCCAGTATTTCTATGCACAAAAGAAGTAAATGGATCCAAACGACAGTCATTTCAATAAGAAACTGCTAAGCATGACTTTTAGTACTTTCCAAAATGCAAAATGCAATTCAGTACTAATAAAAAAATATTTCTTTGTCATGTAAACACTTTTAAAATGTTTAAGACTATTTTTTATCCATGCACTGTTTCTCTGAATATTGCTGGTATAGAAACTATGCTTTAAGGTAAGGGTATAGCTATGCATACTCATTATATTCAAGTGAGTACACTTTTTTCTGAGCATCTCTCAGAAATGTTACAGTTAAAACAAGTATATAATATTTAGAACTATTTTATCCTGTACATTGCAATACAAAAGATGCTTTCCTAAGAAGAATGTGCCTCTAAAACAGCATTTTTATGTTTACAACTGGCAACAATTGAAAATAACTTGTCCCTTTCTGAGGTGCAAAGAGACAGCATTTTTACATTTGAGTACATTTTTAAATGATAGGTGGATGGTGGGGGCAATAGCATAAAGTTTAAGTACAAAATATACATTTCTGGCTACACCCCTGCTTTAAGGTTTTTAACTATAGTAATAAGCCAGGAAACCAAATAATTCCAAGACAGTTTTCTGGGTTTGACAGTATTTAGAATGTGCACACCCCATAGTACGCATTCAAAGTAACTATACTATTATACAAATGGGTTTGCTTGGAGATTGCACATTTTCCATGCCACAGTTAAACATGTACATACTTGGGTCTATACTATGTTGTCGAAAGGGCTGTTCATCGAACACCCTTTCATCGACATGTAAACCTCGAAGTACCAAAACTCCGAATGGCCACGTCAGTGAATTTTTTCCCAGGAAAAAAAAGTCGCTTGGCCAACAACAAACAAAACAAACTGTCAGACCCTGTGAAGTGAGGGGCTTTGCCCCCCCCCCCACGCCCTAACTAAATATACTAACTCTGAGATTGCACTACAGTGGAGGAAAGGGCAAATTCCTGACGACAGCCAAGTGATTTTTTTCCCCTGGGAAAAGATTTGTTGATGTGTCTGTTCGGAGTTTTGGTACTTTGATGTTTATATATTGATGAAAGGGCATTCGATGAACAGCCCTTTCGACAATGTAATATAGACCCACATATGTCTGGGTGCACATACAGTCATACCTTGTATGCTTGGTTTTACCCCTTTATATCAATATCAGGGTACTGTAGTTTTACAGCAGCTGTTTGGAATCATATTTAACTTCTGTAAAGCACATAACATAGAAGTAAAGCTCCCCTCCAGTTATTTATAGCAGCAATACATTACATGTTCAGCTTCTTTGTTTCTGTCACTGTCAAACAGACACCTTCTGCATTATCATGTTCTTGTCTTATAAAATAGTGCTTACTGCAAATGCACAGTCACATCAGAGAGTGCCTGTCAGTATGTAGCCCAGCAAAGACTAAAACCAAAGTATCAGCAAACTATAGGCATCATGCTAGCTCCCAATGTCCCCATATCTCTAAATACTGTTAGCACTAGAACTTCAACTCAGCATGCAGCAAACAAACAGTTGGTTCAAAATCAGCCTCCGCGTCTTACGGGATGATGTCTACTTGTGACATTTAGTTCCTTCTCAGGTACTCAGTCTCCAAATGGGTCTTGTCATTCCCTAGACTTGCTTCACTGACATACGCAGCTAGAATGTGCTCATACAAGATATGTTAAGATGCCAGGAGAAATACTAATCTAAGAAATGGGTTGCACTTATTACTAGATTTACTAGAGAAAAGTTTATATGTGTTATGAACTTCATGTGTTAAAATAGAAGTACTGTTTAAGCACATTTTAATTCACTGTAAAAGGAATTTATTTACTTCTTCTTTGTAAATAAAATCAGAATTAATTCCGAAAAGAGATTTAGTAGAATCATATTGTGTCTCTTAACTATGCTTGGCCTCAAAAACAAAAACAAATAAATAACAAATGCCATTTATTTTATTTTGATAAATATGACTCAAGCATTGCATGAAATGATGAAAAACACAGGTTAGAATATGATTGCATAATGCATATCAAAACAGAGATGTCTTCAGTGAACTTCAGGTTATAGATTTGAAACTGACAGAGCAAAACACTTGACAGACTGTCCAGTATTTAAGCAGTAATGTGAAATGCTACATAAACCTCCATTCATGGTGGGCAGACTAAGCTTAGACAATAATAATGTTTTCTGTTTTTGAAGAAATGTGTTTTACTGTGTGTAACCCTGATGTACTTATGTTCAAGACATTTTCACTGTTCTTTTGAAGAAACTAGATGGAAATGGAATGTTACTTAATATGGGGATGGTTACTTACATTTATTTTCTTTATCTTATTTTTAGTACTGATTGAATTAAAACAGGAAATAGTTCAATTTAAAATTAAGAGTTATCCAACTGATGCTGCAGTCATATTCACTACTGAAACATATGGGGGTATTGCATGCCACAAAGGAACACGCAACACAAACACTACTTTTCACTTCTACTACTCCAGCGACAGCCTATTTCATAACACAACACTGCATGCAGAGGGCTCCACCATGTTAACAACAAAGATATACTTTTTGACAATACTATACAGTCACACATAGGCATGTATATAAATACAAATGCATCTACACACATTTAGGCTGTGATTCATAGATAACTGCATGCTGTATGCCCCCACATACCTAATTTGCAAGGAGGCCCTTGCATGAAGGAGGCACAACTAATCAAATATGTACTAGGATCTGAATGTCACTGGCATACTGAGCATGGAAGTGCATAATTAAATAGACGTATAGCGACAATGGGATAAAGGTTCTTCACTGTTCTTCAGCAGGGCTTTTGTTACATTAGCACTGATGTGATGGATGTTGCAGCCAAAGACCTTAGGAGTGGCTGGCTAATGTGTGCTCACTTTTACATTGTAACATGGCATTGCTAAACGTAGTGCCTATCTGGTACAAAAAGGACAACATAGCAGACAAGAGATAGATACAGCAATATATGTGTACTGGACAAAAAAGTGATCCTGTCCATTGTATCAGTGAATTTCACAGGAATGTAGGAAATTAGAGAACAGCAAACAAACAAGGGTAACCATAAGGTATGAAAAGTAAGTGGAGGAAAGGTATTTTGGGGAGGTCATGTGAGGAAGGTAGTTAAGGATAGCAGTGGCTGGTATGGAAGAAGAGGGCAGGTAGCAAGGGCAGAAACACAAACAAAGAACACAGATACAGACAAGGTTGGTACACAAATGAAAGTTGGGGAGAACAGATGTACTCATGCACAAAGGGTGTTATCAAATGGTGATGGGATGGGTCTGACAATGCAAAATGAATGGAGAATGAGGTATAAGGGGATGAGAACACCAGGATGGGATTAAGGTGAGGTCCTGGTAGGACTGAATGTCAGGCTGGCCCAAAGGTTCACAATCATGAATGCTGGCATCACTCAAATTGGTGTCCAGTGCTATGGGCTGGATGTTCTTGTAATCCATCTAGAAGCGTGATGGGTAGAACCTCTCCACCACATGACTCCACTAGTTAGGGCAGAAGACACTACACAATGCTGAGGCTGACATCCAGATTTCAGTGCAACATAATAGACACTAGACTGTGCAAATTACACAAGGAGGCCACTAAAGACACAGCAACATTGGTAACTGGCTTTTTTAGCATAACCACCACACAAACTAACTCATGTTAACATAATATAAAGCAGTGGCACCATTTTTTGCAACAAGGCTTGCAACTATAAAACAGTGAAATAAAAGAATGTCAGTAAAGAGTCTGCACACATGGACCTTCTCAAAGTTATGGAAAAGGTCCTGCCAGTAAAGTATCCCAGCAGCAACAACAATAACAACAACAAACTGTGTGGTGGATATTAGTGAGAGTGAGGCAAATTTAAGTGTATATTCAATTAAGGACCCATGACACTGGCATGGTTATGCACCACCTTCCTGTGGCTGGGGCAGAGTTTGAGCTGTGTACATAGAAAACTATGGAAAGGACATCATGAAAAGGATAAGGGGTTCCAGAGCCATATCTTACAGCATGATTACAGTATAGAAATGGAGGAGACTGAGTATGACACTAACTGAAGCTAATAACCAGGTGCATGGGGGGGGGGGCTATGTTCTTTAGTATGTGCATTCAGAAATGTATCATACACCTGCACTGACTATGTTTTCTTTACAGGTGCACATGTAATGGCATGGCTACTTGAGGAAGGAAATGCCCAGAAGAGTTCACTAATCAGGAGAATGAAGTGCTACTGCAGACTATCTGGTATTGGTGCCACAGGTCAGCATTATCACGACCAGCTTTGACAAGGACTGGTGCACCTTATGAATGCCATAGGTAGCCATAACAGAAATGTATAAAAGGAGCAATAAAGGTTAGCATATAGGGCTATGATTGGGTCTCCAATCATAACCATATTATTATGTTTTTGAGAGATGGATGCCAAGAAATCCTACTCGAGAGGTGAATCTTGACTTCCATGTCAAGAACACATAATTAGTTAGGATCAGTGAGACCCAATTAAGAGCATGGAGCTTTGTCTACTCCATGGTCTACAAGTTACAAACCAAAAAAAGAAGTGTTTTACTGGATTTGAAGGCTGTTGCACAGACATGTAAATATAATTGGAGGAAAAAGTCATGGGCAGCGTTTAAGTACTGTTCTAATTTAGTTACTTACAGACTGGCATCTAAAGTTCTGCATACAGAATAATGAAGCAAAATATTCAGGGATAGTTCAGAGTAAAGGAATGTCTCTTGGGTGAAACCTTACTGTAACAGTGTTTTGGGGGGTATAACAATTGTTGCACAACTGAAAGCACTGTTACTGTCAGGTCTCATGCTACAGAAGTGAGTTACAGGTTTATCTTTCTTTTTCCAATGTTGGAGCATAATCAGGGCACTCATATATTACAACATGATACTCTTTGCAAAAGAAAACCGCACTGAGGATTGCAACACACAGGTCAACATGGGGTGGACTATCAACGCTGAAGTGGTTCATTGAGGTTGAGGAGTTTTTAGTGTCACTCACCAGCCAGTTGGAACAGCCTTGCATACAGCAGATGGCTTGTATGTGGGATTGTGGCTGATACCAACCACACATGTGCCAGGGTGAAAGCACCAAATTGGTAATCTCCATTATAGTACAGCATTCTATACTGCGTGATTGAAGATAAGAATTGCTTAATTTCCACCCACTGCATATCTCTCCTTCCAGGCAGGTCTGGTCTGCAGCTCCAACAATGTGTGTGACAAGGTATTACCATCAACATATGTTGTAGCGGTAATTTTATGTGTAGCAGTATGTATGTTAGAGGGGTGGAGTTATAGAGGTGTGTGTGCGTGTGTGTGCATCTGTGTGTGTGTGTGTGTGTGTGTGTGTGTGTGTGTGTGTGTGTGTGTGTGTGTGTGTGTGTGTGTGTGTGTGTGTGTGTGTGTGTGTGTGCATGTGTGCATGTGTGCATGTGTGCGTGTGTGTGTGTGTGTGTGTGTGTGTGTGTGTGTGTGTGTGTGTGTGTGTGTGTGTGTGTGTGTGTGTGTGTGTGTGTTGAATGACTGTGACTGACTGTAGAGGAGGTGCTTGCTGGTCGATGTGTGTGTGAACCCTTTTCTAAATTCCTCCCATTGTTTTCCTCTAAATAAAAATAGGCTGGTGTAATACATCCAACAGGTGTAACTCACCTGACTATTATTTGTTTAGGAATACTAGGCACATACTGTTATTCTGCAGTAAGTAACATGGCATGTTCATTCCTAGAAAATTCTAAGACTAGATAAACATCAGCAAATAAGCTCAGTGTGCATAAAATGCTGATTTACACTACACATGAATAACTAACAGAGAGTAAAAGCTATGATAAAGCAAGCAACTGTAAAAGAAATCTGTGATCTGCAGATATAATTAATTTAGTACAGACTGCAAAATGGCAAATCTAGAAGATTACACTCATTTTATTCAACTGACTAAAAACTACTTAGAAAGTCACTATATATCATAAAGTTACATAACTCTGTAAAACAGTCAAGTAATTAATGGTTCATAAGGAAACTGGTTTTAAATAACTTTAACTATGTGCTCTGATGCATTACTTGAAATATATATAACACTGACCAAAGTGTGATCGTTAAAAACAACAGAAGCACCACTCAGGAAAGACACGCCCCAGGATTTAACAAAATCCGTGTAGGCATAGAGTAGAGCCTACATGGAATGGTACCATGTCCATGTGCATGCTTCCCCTCGGCAGTGTGCCATGCATATTAATCATGGCGTATTGCAGAGGGAGAGCCGAGGAACACAGTTATTGGGTCAGTGTAGGGATGGTAGTGTAAACTGTGTTTGTAGATGGGTAAGACCCTCTCTGAACTGTCCAATTGCAGTATATCAATGTATTTTTTTTTTATTTAAAAAGCATGCTAGTGTGGCACAGCATGGGGTGCAGCAATGCTAAGAGTTGCTGAGACACCTGCCAGTCATCTATAAATAGAAACCAGACGCATTTAATTATTTACTTAAATGTCAGGTTTAAGCATAGCTGAGTGGGTTTGCATGGCATGGGGCTCAGCAGTGCTTATACACAGCTTACAGGTATATGTAAAGGTATAGCAGAATTTCAGATATCCATGTAGCCAAATGTGGCCTCATGAGCAGTCTCATGTGCAGGGTTTGAATACATGGAAGGGAAAATTAGTGTTTATTTTTGAAATATAAATTATGGCAATTATTTCTAAATTCTGGCCTTCTGGGCTCTGCTAAGCTCTACTAAGACCTGCTAAGCACTGCATAAATAAAATAACAGCTGGAAATGTTTATGCACTGCTCAGCTCTGCTTAGCTGGTTTGCACACTAGTAAGCACTGCTAAGCATACGGGTCTTTGAGTTTTTGCAATGGTCAGCTCAGCTGCGCTGGTTTGCGCACTAAGTGAAGTGCTGCATTTTTAAATGTTGCCGAATGACAGGTAAGGGTGGAAAAATGGGATATATTAAGCCCATTAGGTGGAAATACAGCATAATCCATTGGAGTTCTGTCTTTGAAGGATACTATGGCAAGCTTTGGTGATGGTTTGCACTTTTGGGCGCAGTGTTGAGGCATCCTAGAGTCTAGGGTCATGGTTAGATTTTTTGTAAAAAACCATGAAGGCTGGATTCTGCAGGGAGGTTACCAGGGCTCAGAGTGCAAGGCAGAGGCCTGGGACCAGCTGGCAAGGGACCTCACTAGTGCAACTAGTATCCCCTGCACAGGTGAGCAATGTCGTCACCACTACAATGACCCAAAGAGACATAAGAGGGATCTCTTGGACACCTGGATCCAAGAATTTCAGACAGGGGATGTCCCGCATGTATGTAAGCACTTTCACCTGTGCACCACTAATATCTAATCTGAATGTCTGCTAAACTGGTATGCATAATGGTGTTCTTCTCTCCCAACAGCTGCAGAGGTGAGGGCTCACAACCTCAAGGAGCATGCCAGGTGCTTAGCCAGGTTGCGCCGTGAGTGTGATGAATACAGATGTATTACGCTAACTATATTCAAATAAGCAAGACAGAGTAAAGCATTAATTGCAATTAAGTATATACAGTAACAATTGTATTGCAATGAATGTGGACTTGGAACTGTACTGCAATAAGTGAATACTGCTAACTGTAGTGCAATAAGTAGGGAAGAGTAAAGCATAAACTGTAAGAAAGTATTTACTATAAAGTTTCTAGTACAATAAGTATGGAATTACAGCTGTATTGCAACACCTGCATAATCACAACTGTTGTGCAATAAAAACTCAAAACTATTCCAGGTGCTGCATGAAGGTATTTCTGTTATGCAATAAGTGTGGAAGTAGAATTGTTTTGCAGTAAATTAATTATGACAACTGTTGTGCAATAAAAACACAAAACAATACCAGTACCTGCAGGAAGGTATAGCCAATAAAGTCTGTTGTGCAGTAAGTGTGGATTCAGAGCTGTTTTTCAAAAAATGAATTATGATAATTGTTCTTCAATAACACATTAACCAATACCAATAACACCAAGGTAAATTGTGTACATCAGGAATGTCTTGTCTTGTTTTAACCATTGCAGTCATGGGCGCCGGAACCATAGAGCGAGAGGGGAGGTCCCCCCCCCCCACTTTTGCAGCAGTAGTGACGTCTCAACTGTCCTGAATAACTCGGCATCACATACACAATTACGTCAGTATGCCACGCGCCTGTTTGAATACAGGATGTCACAGGAGGATTTGCTTATTGTTATGCACTATGCTGTTTGAGCAGGTGGATTTCTTTATTCTTTACAGACTGCCATTCGGGCAGAAGGATTTATTTTCTTCCAGCTGCAGAGACACAGATTCAGATTCCTTCAAACTGCTGTTCGGGCAGAAGGTACTATCTACACCAGTGTGTGTGTGTGTGTGTGTGTGTCATCATTAAAAGAGTAAATCTGTGGATCTATCATTGATAGTATATGGGATGAAGATATGATCACTTAGACTACTATATCAGAAAAAGACAATGACCATGTAAGACATGCAGAGTGTGTATTTTGTTTGAGTTTTGGAAAGGAAATAGTTTAAGAGAAAGTGATTATTGGAAGTAAAGTTAGTCCTAGTAGTCGCAAGGAAAACTGGGAAAGATTAATATCAGCTAAATATTAAATAACATCTTTGTCTAAGAGGACCTAAGAATTTAATATTGCCCCACCCCAGAATTAGGGGATTAGTTTTATCAATGAAGCAAGGAAAGATGACTTGAAGAAGGGAAAGTGAAAAGTTAATGAGGTAGGCTGGGGAGGGGTATGTAAACGATATTCATTTCTATGGGTTGCTGCTTAGATAGGTCAGTAACAAGCCAAGTGAGACTCAAATTGGAAATGTCTAATAAGGGATCTAGAATCATGCAATACAAGTGGTGTTTATAGAGAAGCATGCATTTTCCACAAGTTCAATGACTGATGTGTTCAGTGCAAATAGACTTATAATTAAGGCAGGGAAACATTACTTTATGTGAGTTATTTTAGTCATGTTTCTGTGATATCAAGAAGGTCAAGACTGAGGTTTTATAAAAATATGTGACAGGAGTGCAGTTTAGTGTTAATTCCACCAGTATTTTTGGAGCCACTTTCTTACATCTTTTGAAGAATAATGCAAGTGGTGCATGTGTGTATTGGGGGGGGAGGAGAAACAAGTGGGGGATTAGAATTACATTCAATACTGCCAGAAAGATAAAGAAAAAGAGGTAGAATAATACAAAAGACAGAAGGTAAGTTGAAGTGGGTCCAGGTCCAGATCTTTTATTTTTGAAGGACTTAGAGTTTCAGGGGAAGAAAGAGAAGATTGGGAGAATAAGAGAAGGGAGCAGGCGAGAGGGAGGGATGAATGGGTATGGGGATGGATAAAAGTCAAAGATGGTAGTTGGGAAATGGGGCAGAAAAGTAAGAGTAAGAGAGATGAGTAAACAGACTAAATGATGCAGAGAAGGAGATAGAACACAACGAAGAGATGAAAAAAATCAGGGGCAAGAAAATATGTAAGTTTGGTTAGATAAAAGAACAACCATATTTGAGATGCAAAGGTGGTAGAAGAACTAATGATAAGGAGAAGGAATAAAGGAACAATATTTCCTTAGAAGGAATGACAGAAAAAGAGGAGGTCAGTAAAAATATCAGGGAGAAACAATGAAGTTTTGGAAGCTCTTTTTGCCACCAAATCTGAGGGAAGAAACATTAAAAGTATTTTACAATTGATACATCTGTTTGCTTTGCAACAGGCTACACCTAATCTACTTTCACAATAACCATTTAAAAGGATTGTTATTAAAATTGCAGTTATTGAGAGCATTGGCATTCATAGATGATTTCTTGAAAATTGAAATCACAAGCCCCCCCCCCCCTTAAAACAAAAACAGATGGGATGTGCATCTGTGTCAGTGAGGAAAAGATGATGATAGAAAACCGCACTTTTTACCTTCAGTCAAGGTATAACACAGCTGCTAGTGGAATGGTTAAGATCCCAGGATATCTGACATAGTTCTGAAACAAGCAATATGAATTCTGAACAAATAGGTATGACAAACTCATTTCACCAACAAAGAAATTCATGGCTAACATGTTCCTCACCACCACATAGAGCTTCTGAAAAATCCCTCTTCTGTTTCCTGTTTGGGTAATCTCACTGTCCAAATTGCTATGCACCTGTAAGTGGGATAGGTTCAAGTTCTGTTTTTTTTCACTTACACCCCACCTGCCAAATGAGGTATTATGCATAACACACTTAAGGGTTATGTGTACTAAAGCTATGAGGGGAACAGCTCCACTTCTTTGGTGATGCACGAGGTACACCCTAACTCCTCCTCCCCCTTCACTTCAGGAGGTACTTTGGGAGAAGTCTCATCATTCCTCTATCCTACATGCCATCTCCAGCTGATACCTGTACCACTACTCAAACATCGGTCATGAGGAGTTTAGTCATGGCGTTAGTATTCTATGCCTACACCAATTGCATCATTTAGCTATACTATTGTATATAACATTCTTATTATGATAGTTTCTCAGGAGATCTGTTCCATAAAATTCTGCACGGTTTCTTTAGCCAAACACCCTCTCCAGGTATGCCACTTGCTTTTAGAACAGCTGCATAAATTTTCCAGAAAATGTGAAAACATTTTCAATTGAAAATAAAAATCAGGAACAATGCAACAAAATATACATGGATTTCTTTTCTCAGAACAAAACTTAGATGCAAATGCTTTAATTTGCATATAAATTGCTAAATACAGTGGACAAACAGTATAAATCTTAAAAGATAAGATTAGAAGTGAAATTAAGAAAACAGAATATATATATATATATATATATATATATATATATATATATATATATATGTTTGTGTGTGTGTGTGTTGGTCTTACAGAGAAGTAACTTATGATTGCCTAAGTAAGATGATGCCAGTTATATAAATATGATATCTTACTTTACAAAAAACTTAAATCTCATTTAATGAAAAAATGTATTATTTCAGGTTTGTGTGTGTGAAAACGCCCCCCACAGGATACATCTGGTGGCTAGAGGTACACAGGCTCAAACCCTGCACCTTGGTTGTAGGTAAAAGGAGCCTAAAGTCCCTAGCCACCATCACTTATGAATTTATGCCTCACATGTTTGTTTTGTTCTGTTCCTCATCAAATCTCTGGTTTTCGGGAGCAGTAAAACAAAAACTTTTATGCTAGCAATTTTCTAAGTTTGTAAGATCTGTATTTGAAATGTGCCCTTATTTTGGGGCTGTATTCCCCCATTCTTGGCTTTGTTCTGTATTTGTGTACTAGGAAGTTGAGAGCTATGGTGATAAGTCAGAACTGTACTCACTAAGTGATAGCTATCAGGAAAATGCTGATTTAGCTTAGTGGTATGCTGCTCTAACTGTAGTGCACAGGGTTCTGGGGCCAAGACTTGGCAGTGAAATGTACAGTGGTAACACCACATTTTATGCAAGCAACTTTCCAAAATTATACAAGCAATGTTTAAAATGTGTCCCTGGTGTTTGGCCTTTTGCCACCCCCCCCCCCCATTGAAAATAAGTGCAAGAAGCTGTGCAACATGCCTATGGCTTACACTACTGTGATTCTGTATTTGTATTTATATATGTATATATATATATATATATATATACATATATATATATATATATATATATATATATATATATATATATATATATATATATATATATATATATATATATATATATATATATATATATATATATATATATATATATATATAGATAGATATATTGTGTGTAGAAGTATACTGTTACCATGGAAGTGTTCTGAATAGGGCAGTTTTGTCATTATTGGTGCATGCATTTTGCTTCATTGCCTACTGGAAAAATGTTCAAACAATAAATTTAAAATGCGCTCTGACTTAAGTCTAACAAGTGTGCTGTATTATACAAGGAATATAATTTAATAAAGTCAGGAAGGTGTATCAAAGAACGCATGTATGTTTCTTGTTTTGTGCGCAAGGGGCCTCTGATTTGAAAATAGCCCAAAGGTAATCTTTATCCACCACTGGCCAGATGCATTTTCTTTGGATGTGGTGTGGGTTTTAATGCTGTTTCAATGAATGTGAGTTTCAAGGGCAGAGAAGTTTTAATGCCAAATCTATTTTCATTGAGAGGCAGTATTGCTTTGTTTAGCAGATATCTGTTAGTGTTTGTGCATTGTGCTATAAAATGTAAAAAAAATAAAATCCAGAAATGCAACTTATATTTAAGGAAGGGCAATAGAAAATGTACTCCAGGATTGCCCCTCATACCACTAATGGATAGAGGCAGTAACTAAATGCTGCATCCCTTATATGGGTCCCCTCAAATTATCTATGGAATGATCACAGTTATTCTCACTAGAGCTAATATACAATTATCAGCCATGGGATAGGTAAGACCAATCAGAAAATGTTAATTCAAGAATCAAGCACCAAAATGGAATTGGCTAAGCTTAAAAAGTCCTCCAAGTGAACCTATGTTGTGGTAATAAATAGTTATAAAAAATTGCCCTTTTTAGATCAGTAAGTGCCCCTCTCACCTTCCACCCCCCCAGTCTTCAACAGCTTCTGGCGCCTCTGGTTGCAGTTGAGGTATATGTATTCAGGCTGTGAGTTAAGGTGCTGTAGTGAAGTATAACAGTGTAATAGCTGTAGACTGCAAATATAATGGCTGCCAAATGAATTGTTTAACACATATAGTACCGGTCACGGCTAATTCTAGGCCACTATTGATCACATAATGCTCTGTCATCCACAAACAGCAGGTAAGCAACTTATATGGTTGAGATATCCCACTCCACGATCTGATATTGCTTGTTGACTCCACATATTTAAACCCACTAACAAGATATTGTGTACACCTGCAGACTATATGGTCATTTATAGGTTACCTACTATCTCTGTCATGCATGTACTTCATGCATGTGTGTTCTACTGTCACTGCAGGCAAGTATAAAACTGTAGTAGTACTGCCATGTCATATTTTGTTTCCAGGTAAGCTGTAGGCAAATAGCAGTCAATCAAAAATCAGCAGTAACTCTAGCTTAGTTTGTTAAATGTACTGTATGAAGTACATTTTGGCACACACAGACCAGGGTTGTAATCTAGTGCTATGTTTCACTACATAATGCTCACAACTTCTCTTTCCACAGGAACTACACATAAATGGGTGAGGTAGCCCATATTATCAATAAATTATTGTGTGTTTAGATGTCACAGCCTAATCATTAGCAAAAATGTGAAAATGCAGCATAAAATAAAAGAAATAGATATTATAATAATAAAATAAAGTGAAATATGTAACATGTTTATTCTTGGTATGGCTGTGTGCCTGGGGTGTCTGCAAAAATGTTACTGTAGCCAATTCATACATGCCATGCAGATGTCCTCTGCAGTCACTGCTTTTGGGTTCTATCTCCATGCCTGCCAAACAAGGCATGATAGTTGTTTAGTTTCTGTACTGTATGCATAAATGTCTCTCAAGTGTCACTCTGTCATGTAATATAATTAGTGGTGTCTAATCCCTCTGTCACAGGTTTATCATCAACATGATTGCCTAAATAGCAGAGTATCAATACATCAGCCCACAGTACACCTTGGTAATTATATAGGTCGACCTGATGTGCATGTGTTCTGTGTAGTTGTGTACCCACAGTTGTTACTGCTTTGTCTATACTGTCTCATGCGGATAGCTTGAGAGGTAATTATGTGATACAGCAGCTATAGGGAACTTGTACACATAAGAAAGGACAGACCTGTAGAGTGGATAGAAGTACTGTTATCATGTATATAGCCAATACTAGTACTAATGCCCTGCTTTTCTCTCTGTCTCCCCACCCCTTATCTTCATTTATTTATTGTTGTTATTCATTGATTATGGTTCAGTATTAACATATGTTACACATTAAACTCTATTTTGGGCATTTTTTTTTTTTTATTGTCATGTATTATAATGGTTGCATATTAACATATCTTTCTGAATTACCTATTTTGTTGGCCTAATGCCGTAACTGTTACCTGTATGCTGTTATTATACTGACTGTTCTGTTATTTATTGCTGTGTTTCATATAATATATATTGTATATACTTGGGTTATTTCCAGTGTTCTGGCATGCTGTTATTACTAACAATATTGTTTTGTTCATAACTAACCTATACTTATTGCTATACCTCCATCACCACAGCATGTCAGGGTAGGCCGGTTCCCAGTGATCTGCCTACCCTACCTCAACTGACAGTGGCATCAGGTCCTGGCATATCAGGGACCCAGGCCAGTGGTACCCCCACCACTGCCCCTGAACCACCTATGGCATCAGGTGGAACCACCTCAAGGGACAGGGACTGGCCTCCCCTGGGAGTGGTGGCATAGGTGTGGTCATCACCCAGTAGCAGCTACCAGCCATGGTGCACAGGATCATTCATTAGAGCTATGAACATCACCTGCACCAGATTGAGGGCACACTGGCCAACCTGGTGGGGCAGGCTGGCCCTGGCACCCAGACTCCAGCACAGCCACCTGTGGGGCAGTGAAGGAGCAGTATTAACTTCCCATAGGTGGGGACTTCAGTCACGCTGCTGCCATCTGGAGGCACATGCACATCCGATTGCACAATACCCTCCCCATCCAAGGTGTTTACCCCCTCATGTGTCACACACTGCCCCTGTCTGCTGTCTTGTCTGTCTGCTATTGCATCCTCTCCTACCCAACTGACCTCCCCACATGTACCTATGTCCTTCCCCAATATTTCATTGTCGCCTTAAAAAAAAAATGGGCACCTGCCCCACAAAAAAATTTTGCCCCATACATATCTCTTAATTTTGCACACATGTCCAGTGGACACAACTAAATGTGGTCCAACTGAATTGACAACACATTTATGTTGTCCTCACCCCTCTCTCTCTGGGGTTTGAGAGTCCAAATTCATCTACAGTATTTGTCAAAATGCAGAGCAGTTGCTGTACAAGAAATGGAGAGCTATGGTTCTTTCATTCACATTACTATGTTTGTCCCCCTGCTTGTCCCAATTCCACCACTGCCGTATCACCCCCTTTTTTTAGTACAGGTTTCTGAGGAGCAGTATAGCACATCACTCAGCTTAAATGCTTTGGTGTATCTATGACAATGTTACTCAAATGTAGAGGGTAAACACCTCAGCCAAGTCTCAAACCCAGGCCCCACTCACCTATAGCATAATGCATTAATCCACCATGCTACACAGATTTTAGGCTACACAGCTGTTTCTAGCAATACATACTGGCTGCTACCTACTGTCATTGCGCATGTAAATGATATATAAAAGGAATGGGAAAAATAGGAGTGTACCTTGGACCTTGGTGCAATAATACACCAGTGGACAGCCAAACACATACCAATGGATGTACGTAAGGCCTGTGATAGCTGTCTATATTACCCAATCAAAAGTTTAGGTTAGCAAATACCTAAACGTCGACGTGGCAATATTGAAAAATTAAAACAGCAGACAGCCGATTTAATTTAGGGAATGAATTCCCTTAGTCACAAAAAAAAAAAAAAAAAATTAAACCAAAATAAAGTGGGGGGGGGCTTCGCCACCCACACTTCCCCTAACTAAATATACCAACTCCGAGATCACTCTACAGTGGAGAAAGGGGCAAAATCTGCATAACGGTCAAGGGAATTCTTTACCTGCGTTAAATCTGTCGTTCGCGTTTTTTTGCTTTCATTATTATCAGATCAACGTTTAGGTATTCGCTAGCCTAAATGTTCAATCAAGTAATAAGAAGCCTGTTATAGCAGGTATATGTGGTCTTTTATCAGCAACTTGTGGAAAGACACCTGCTAAGGCAGCTATGGAAAAGTACATGTACAACTGGGACCCCGGTGCAGAAATACAACCATATAAAGCCATGCACATACCCATGGATGTAGAAATGTCTCTTACAGCCTGTATATGCAAACATATATCTTGCAAATACACATCTTTGCAGTGTCTTGGTAGCTCAGTCTGTTAAATACATTGCATATAGTACATTTTGCCTCACACAGTCCCGGGTTCAATTCCAGCATTGTGAAGCACTTCAATTACATTATTGTGCAGACAGCAAGTAATGACTGTGTTTTGAGGTCTTAATCCCCACAGTTTATTTCTACTTAATTAACTGCTACCCAATTTTGAAAGATAAAGGCCTGCAGGCAGATACACAATGCACATATCCATATCACCTAACAACCTGTTATTCGCATTGTTGCATAACAGGCGTATTTTATGCACATGCACTGATTGGACTATATAAAATACCCTTACCCTGGCTCTGACATAACAACAGCCCTGACACAGCTGCCACAGTTGCACATACAGCTTACTGCCTAACAAAGTGTTAACAAACCCCCTATGTGTTGTAGGCTGCAGCAGCGGCTGCAGCCTGTAGCATACACAGCTGTATGTAAAGGTAGCTGCTACAGACCTTCCATACCTCCCAACCTCCTAGAGCAAGGAATCTGGACACAGCCATACTTACTGGGGGGCAAAGGGCCAGAGATAGGGACATTTTCAACAGTTTGCCCCCTACAAAGATAGTAGGTTGATAGAATAGCAGCTACTGCGTTATCATGCATATTCTGATGGGTATGAAGCTTGTTTCTCTTCCCTTACTGACATCAACCCACAATGTTTGCCAGTGAACTGCCAGATGACCACAATGTTATAGGACACTGACCAAACATATAAGGCAAAACTGTGAACATACCTCACAAATCTCTACAGTGGACAGTAGTTGTACCTACCCTCATGATGCTGTAGTCTTCACACCTCAGTAATGTCCATTTCAAAGAGTAAGAAAGGGGCCAAGGCCTACATGAAGGTCTTATATATTGCACTGTGGTGACATGTCATTGGCTTCTGATACTGCAATTCAGCTGTTTTGGATGCAGTTAGCAATTCTAAGCCATTGACTGGTGCAGGAGGCAATTACATGCTAATGAGCATTATCTTCAAAAGGCAAGCAACTGGTGCTGGTGAGCAGTATGAGATTTCAGGCACACAGACAGTGTATTTTACAAGCTTTCCCAGATGAAAGGTTCAAAAAAGGAATGCTGCACTGCACCAGGTATGTCTCCATATAACAGGATGCAGATGGGAGGATGGAGGTATGGGGAATAGGGAGTATAGCAGTCGGCTTGTCGTAGATCTATAGTACTGAGATTTCATTGATACTCTGCTGTCCTGCACCTACAGGCATGACTCACACCTGACCCCGCTTTCCATCACATCTCAGCTCTGTACCTATCAATCCCTCCCATAACGGTCAGCTGTTGTAGGAAAGCTAGTGGATTACACATAGTACATAGTGACAATAATTAAGAGTGTACACTCCTGTAACATCAAACAATGTACTGTATGTCACCTCCTCTTATTCTGTGAATGTGTTACATACATAGTTCTAATATTGTAAAAGTGTCCTTGAATGTCCCTGTTGTACTCTGACTACATCCCTGTGTTGTTGACATGTGTCCCAGTTTAGTGGAGAGCTATGCCTATCATACCTGTCAACCTCCTACAGCAAGAAATCAGGACAAAGCCATAATTAATGGTGGGCCAAAGGGCCAAACTCAGTGACAAAGTGCATATATATTGCCCCTACAATGTATGAACATGAATAGACTAACACATATTACTGTAGCATGACTATTTTCTGAAGGGTATGACATGTGAAAGTCAGAATCTGACTGTATATTCTGATATCAACCATTAATGATTGGCCAGCCATTTGTCAGACATCCACAGGTTTGTGTGAATAGGACCACATGTATGAGGCAAACATCTTGACATTCTGCAAACATCTGTATAGTTGAGCTGTATGATGCCTACAGGAGACATATGCTACAGCAATTTTGCATTACTTTATTTCATTTTGGCACACTGGTGTTGCTGGACTGTCCGCATATAGTTGTTGCAATAGCACACTGCTATTTGTCTGACAGTAGCTGTATGACATATTAGTGAGAATTTGCCCATTGGGGACACACCATAGTAGACTGCAGTGATGGGTGTAGGGACATACACAGGGACATAACCCAGTATTGCTACTATCTTGGTGATATCCACACATGTAATGTATTTCCAGAATGTGGAATATGGCATGTGAGAGAGCAGTGGATAGTGCAGGCCATTATGGGCATGCAGCATCTGTACATAGTGGATGTCCACGTATCTTGTCCTGTAATGTGTTCCCCTCTTTTTATCTTTCAGGAACTATGTATCACAGGAGACATTCCAGCATTCACAATTGCAGAGAATGATGTAATATTGGATGGCCTCAGGCACCACCATCACACTTTGCTTAGCAGGGCTTGGCACAATCCTGATTAGTGGGCAGCATTGTGGGCAGACCTTGTGTTAATCAGATTGGCCAACAGGACAGGACCTTTGAGCAGGTCCAACACCGGGCCACAGATATGGTGAATGCTGCATGTCAAAGGGCAGCTGCTGTTTCCAGGGATCGTGCTGCCACCGGTGGAGGGCCTGCAGTGGAACAACCACTACTGGCCACAGAGGAATTCCTTGTGAACCTAGGATCAAGCAACAGCTCCCAAGCATCCGTCATGCTGTACATCCTGGAGGTGGGTGCCACAGTGTCCACAGAAGAGGAGCATCCTGGTAAGCTTAATGTATTCACCAGTGTAATACTGTATCAATCATTGTGGCAGGCTGTACATACCAGTATATGGATGTCATGTCTATCTGCATTCAGGGAGTGATGCACAGTTGTGCACACATATGCAGAATGTCAGCAATATAGCCATTATCACAGTAGCTACTGTACATATGGATATATGCACTTATTATTTTATAGCGCTTCAGCATTTGGAGATGCTGACAACACCTCTCCCTCACCTTTTCATAGGTCCATCAAGTGTGGCCAAAGCCTGTGGTCCTGTACCTGGTAAGTGCGACACTGTTGTTTTATGGATCACATATTCCCTAAGAAAGTTAAGGGTTGCCATTTTGCGCTATGTACAACTGTTATGCTTAGACAGAGTAGACTATTTGTATGTTCTAGTCTGGAACAGTTAACTACAGTGCATAGACTGGGTAATCACAGGTGTGTATTTGTACAAACATTAACACGTTTTCACTTATAATTATGAGTGATTACACAACCTGGTATACATGAGGCAATTTCTCCAAGATGCCTGTTCAAACACAATAGGGAGATATAACATACCTGAGGCAGTGATACTACAAATGGCATATCAGTCTCAAGATAGGTATACTGGGTGTTATGTGTAATTCTATCATATACACTGTCATATTGTATACATCACAGGTGTATTGTACTGGCAACATTAACTGGATGTAGCTGAAGTGCATGTTATAAAGGGCCTGACTTGTCTGTGTATGTTGTTTTGAGTTTGTCTGTTGTACATGGGTGCAGAGATGAGAAGATGTGGCACAGGTAATGCAGTTGTGGATCCTCATCTGTATGCATCTGTGTGGATTACCAGGCATAATAGTGCAGGTAGTAATGTAATGCTTTTGTCTTGCTTCTCACAGTTGAACATGGGGTTGGCATCTGCCCCCCCTCACAATCTGATGTCAGTGTCTCACCAGACTCTGATGATGGTGGTGGCAATAGTGAGGCATGTGGTCCTGGGTGTTTCCATGGGGACACAGGCCCAGCAGATAGAAGTCACCATCAGGTACTAGCACCACATGTGGGATTGGTGGGGGGATGAATCTGTCCCAGAGGTTGACATTCCTCTTCTGCCACCATTGACCTGCACACAGTCAGTATACCCACACATTCCCATTCCCCAGAGGCCACAGATATTGGACAGTCAGAGGGTGATGACATTACACTGAACAGTGTGACAACTATGGTGTCATTGAGTGTAGACACTGGTCATTGCCAGAGAGCTGGTGAGGTCCCACACAGCGAGATTGACAGGGGGTGCTAAAAGGAGAACTGCTGCCTATCCACCACCCATCACAGGTGTCACCTCGCGGGTCAGTCGCCACATGTTTTGAGCCATCATGGAGGCAGAGGCACATTCTGTATATAACACCAGACAGATACGTAGGATTATGGATGCAGCACAGTCTGACATCTGTGACTGTCTCCGCCACATTGGTGACACCCTGGATTGGATCACTGATATAGTGGACAGACGGTGGGCTGAGACAGTGTCTGTCTTTGACCTCATATTGTCTGTGCTGGTAGACCTGGTTAGAGTTGGGTGTCAGATATGTGGGTGTAGGCCAACAACACCATCTGCTGAGAGTCCACATGGCCATGCACACTCACACTACCATAGTGGCAGTACCTCCAGTGCTACAGAGGGAAGTGTGCTGTCCACACCATGACATGGCAGGCCATGGGCATGTGGTCCTGGGTGTTCCCATGGGGACACAGGCCCAACAGACAGAAGTCACCATCAGGTACTAGCACCACATCTGACCTTGGGCATAGTGGTGCCAGTGCTAGTCCTGGTGAAGCAAGTTCCTGTGTTTGTGGCCAGAGATGGTGAACTGTCCACTCTACCATGTATGTTCCACAGCTATCCACCATATACACATGCAGGGCCAGCACTGGACTTGACTGTGTACATGCACACACTCCAACACCACTGCCACATGCAGGTCACCAACAGACACACGTCACCTCTCCATGGCCCATCTAACCAGCATGCCTTTCTGACTCACACACATGCTGCCAACTGTTTGGTACAGCCTAGGCCTCTAGCACCCCCACACCACACTCTGTGCATGTGAATATACATTTGCCACATTCCTGCCATCAGTGCCATTGATGCAGGGACCTGCAAATATGTGTCTGATACACAGGTTGACTATATTACTTTACATGTGCTTGTGTAGTGCAATAGTTTTATGCCATGGCAGTTGTTGTGGGCCATGACAGATAATGTATGTTGGCATGTGTCATGACTACACATCAATTTTTTTGTATCTTTGCTTCCTGATGGTATACTGGCAATAGTGTTACAGAATGACATGTGTGTCACAGACCTCTGTATGCTTTTGTCCCAGGAGTCTGAGTGGTTAAACTATGGACACATAGCAGCAATACAGAGACACAGCATGGCAAGGCAGGACAGCAGAAATATGACATCAGCAAGGTATGCCAGTATATGTGCATGGCTCCCTAGGTGCATATGTGTAGAACAGTGTGTCAGAGACAATGGGGACAATCAATGTCATCATGCTTTCATACCCTGTGACAAGGTCTGCTATCCTTGATATGTGTCACCTGGGTATTCTGCATGTACAAATCTAGATGGTGGAAGACATCAATTATGCTTATGTAGATGAGGACAATTTAGGGCCAGCAGCTAGTCACAGGGCCATAAAATCCATAACCACTGCATAGAGATAGGCCAGATGGGCATGTCTCTAGTGCTGCAAGGGAATATATTTACACACACACAACTTGGATGTTGTGAGATTAGAATCCCTACCTATCTAATAATACACACTACAGCTTGCAGTACTTATCGCATGTGCCACAGAGTTTATTGGATATCGGAGTGTCAGGCAGCAATCTTAAGGTGAATGACATCAGCAGGTCTTTTAAAGGAGGCTAATGTTGAGGCCAGCAGCTAGTCACAGGGCCTTAAAATGCATAACCATTGCACAGAGATAAGTCAGATGGGCATGTCTGCAGTGCCACAAGGGGATACATGTACACACACATATGTTGGATGATGTGAGATTAAAACCCCTACATATCTACTGTTACACACTATACCTTGCAGTACTTAATGCATACACCATGGAGTTTTTCTGATATTAGATTGTCATCCAGTGCTCTTAAGGTGGATGACATCAGCAGGCTTTGTAGAGGATGGAATTTAGAGGCTAGCAGCCAGTCACAGGGCCATAAAATGCATACCATTGCATGGGCATGTCCATAGTGCTGCGAGGGGATATATTTATACACACACACAGTTGGATGATGTGAGATTAGAACACCTGCCTATCTAGTATTACACATTAGAGCTCACAGTACTTATCACACGTGCCACAGGTACAGGTTATGTCCGCTGTATATGTTGATGTAGGCACAGCACCTGTGCAGTATGCAAAGTGGCCTTGTGTTAGACAGCATGTGCTTGTGTGGCCTGCAGAGTGTTACTGCTTGGTATTGTTACTATACCTAGTGCCCCAGGGGTGGGATACCTGGTAATATGTCTGCTATGTGTGTACACTTACCAGTCTGGCCATATGTGGCTGTTTGCAGTTTGATAGGTGGCCATGTGGTCAGGGACAATATGGCCAGTCCAAGGCATATAGTGAACCCATTGTACATTACACCACCTGTGTACTTGTGTATGTCTACAGGGTGACTGTCTGCAGATACAGGAGTCTGTGGGTGAATGGATTATGTACTGTTGTGGCCTTGGTCTGGTTCCATCGGAAAACTGTTATGATGTGTTAGTTCAGATAACCCCAGCATTCCATGATATGTAGGGACATTCGTATATCCTCACCCATATCTATATAAATGTGTATAACAGGGATTGTGTTGTGTTTGTACGTTATGTAAATGTGTGATGTAGATATATGTGGATAGTGTGTTTCATTGTACTTTATATATATATATATATATATATATATATATATATATATATATATATACATCTTGTTATTATACATATATATGTGCCACATACTGATAGATACACTCTACAACTCATCGAGTGTGATGACGATAGGGAGAGACAGATATGTATACGTAGCCGTATGTATGTACAGACATATTTCCACATAGCAGGTCTTTCGGTGGTAGAAGCAACAGACTTGGGCTCACATTAGCTAATTGTAGGAGCATGCCCAGTGTGATTGTCAGTACTTACAAGGTGACTCCAGGCCAGAGCTACCTGTGATATTGTCCAAGGCAATCCCCGGCTGTTTGCTGACTTTAATATGTAACTCATACCTCTCAACTGTACAGAGATTCACAGACTGTCCAGAATTTTGCCCCATATATTTGGTCCATTTTACATAATATTGTGGTTTTCTGGCAAAGAAGTGTCAAATCAGTGAAGATTTAAGTCAATAAATAATGGCAGGCATTTGAGTTTCAGGCTCCATACACAACAGGAGATTCATGCTAATGCAAGACTTGTTATTCTGTGGAAATTCTACATTTGTAAGAGCTAACATTTAAAACCTGTCCCTATTTGTGGGCCTTGATCCATTTTTATTCATAGGTTCATAGGTTCATAGGTAGGTACAAGGCTATCGGTCCAAGGGCCTACGTAAGCCTAGCCAACAAGGTTCCCTGGCTTATGCCACCCAAAAAAGTTATTTTCCTGTGCCACTGTCGAGCAGAGACACAGACGTGATCCCTGGGGTGTATTTTATATTTCCCATCCACTCATCAAGATTTTTCTTGAAGAGTGCTAATGAAGAACATTGCTTGACATAGATGGGTAGCCTGTTCGAGAGTATGGGAAGTCTCTGGGACAGGAATCTATCCCTCCAGCATGCCCTGTTTATTGTGGTGACAAGGTTTAGGTCCCCAGAGCATGTAGTTCAGAGGGATTGGGATTTATTTCGGTGTAGCATGTCCAACAGCTCTGGGTTTGATATAGCTTTATATGTTAGGCAGAGTTCACCTCAGAGTGGGTGATATGCTATGGAGTAAAGCTGGAGTTTTTTGAGATGGTCAGTGTAGGGCATTTATCTGAGGCCAGTAATCCTCTTTGTGAGGTACTCCTTTGGCCTATCCAGCTGCTTCAGATGTCTTGTGAGGTACATTCCAAAAGGGGCATTGTACTCTATAATGGGTCTAATGAGTATCGAGTAGAAGGCTTTGGCTTTAGCCATGGCTTTGGCCAGATTTCTTGCTGTAAGAGCTTGAGAAGTATGATGTGACTGGGGTACATGATGTAACACCACACACAGGGTGACAGTTTGCATACCTCTCCCTGTACATGTTTTTGATGAATGTACAGCATTTTGCCCCATATGTTTGCACTGCTCCTCATACATTTGTTGTGTTGCGGTATTATACTATAAACAGCAGTCACTGAATTGTTGTAACTACTGACACATTTCAGTGATGGCCTTTATGTTCTGCAGCTAATCTGACCTGCCGCAGCCTTCTGTTATACTAGCCACCTGTTAAGTTACTCAGAATGTGTATAATGTCTGTCTGTAGGTATGGCCCTTTGTCCCCCCATTCACTCCGGCTTTGTCCAGCTTTGTTGCAGTAAGAGATTGAGGGGTTATGACAGTCTTTTGGAATACCACCATATGAGCACCTCACTTGCAAAAGATGTTGGATGCTGCCAGATTCAACCCATCGACATCATTGCTCACGCTACTGTCCCTGGCCCAGTTAGCCACACCAGCCGCCAGACAGAGAGGTTTCATTCATCACACTAATAAAACAAATACAGAAATTGTCTGGTTTGCTGGTTTATCATTGCAGACTTACAGTGACAGCAGTTGTATGTGAACACTGATGTGTTTGGGGTGGGGGGATAACCAGCCCATGCTCTACTGGCACAGAGAGTTATGTGACTGTCCTGTGACCCCACTGTTTGGCATCAGTCCACAGCCAATACATGGTGAGATACAGGCTGTGTGGGCTTGCTGGCTGGCTGGCATAATTTTTACTACATGTATGTGAGTCAGAGTAATGTCAGTCCCTAGGGCCCTAGGTTGTCAGTGCATGTGCTATGCATTGTCTCCTGGCCAAGGTCAGGGAATATTGGGCACACTTACGTCTGCTACAGGGACAGCCTCAACGGTTTCCTCCTCCGAGTCCCTGTGTGGGTGTGGCTGTGATGACCTTGGCACTGGTGGGGGGCTGTGTATCCCTTGCCTTTGCTGATCCAGCTACAGCTGTTTCCACAGGATCATATTGTGTAGTATGTGAACATCTGTGCACATGTGGTTGAAGAGTACTGCAGGGCTCTGCCAGATATATCGAGGCATCGGAACCGTGACTTCAACAGCCCAAACACACGCTCTATGATGTTCCTAGTTTGTGTGTGTGCCTCATTATGGCATTCTTCAGTGGGTGCATGTGCATTTCTGATGGGTGTCATCATCCACGGTTTCAGTGCATAGCCAGCATCCCCCAGTAAATGGCCATGTGGGATGTCCCCACTAGCAAACATCTGGTACAGCTGTGATGTGTATCAGATATGGGAGTCATGATAACTGCCAGGGCTGCCAGCACACACTTTCAGGATAATGCTCTAGGCATTTCACATGACCTTATAGTTGATGGAGGGTTATCCCTTGCGGTTGACGTAGATTCTACCCTCATCACCGGTGGTGTCTTGATGTCTACATGAGTGCAATCTATGGCACCCAGTACCTCAGGATAGTGTGCTACATAGTAGAAGAATCTCATACTGCTGGTTCTCTCCTCAGGGGTGTGGGGAAAATAAATGTGCTCACTGGCATGTGGTAGCACAGCATCCAGGAGCTGGTAGATTACCCTGGAAGCAGATGCCTGTGAGACCCCCATCATGTCCCCAGTTGGTCTTTGTGGCATATCACTGCTGGACCCTTCCTGTGTCCTGACAGAGTGCTTGTCAAACTACCTGGAGATATACAGAGCTAAGTATATTTTTCTGGCACTTTAGAGATGTGCATTGTTAATTGTTGTTTGACTAATTTTATATCATTGCTGGCTGACTTCAGAGTTGTGCACTGTTATTTTTGCTTCACTCTATAGTTTTTCAGATCTATGCTGAAGGTGTTGGTTTTCCCCTACCCACCCTCCCTATTCCTGTCTTGTTAAATCTGGAGACTTTTGCAGTTGCCTGCCCCCACTGTAGATTTGACCTAGAACACTCCTCACAGTCCCATCTCTTTACCTCATTCTACCTAATAGACTCCTTCTGCACTTGTTTTTAGTCATTTTTAATTTAATTGCATTTTTTAAACTGTTTGGTCTAACATTGCTGCATACTCAAGTGTGCTATCTTGCACTGCATTTGAATTGTTTTTACTGCTGTTTTAGCTACTTTTCTGTATATATAACAAAAAAAAAAAACATCTAAGCCTGTTTCCTACCTTTCCTGTAACTAGTATAGTCCAGATTCAGACTTGCTGTATTCAGGACTGTATGTAGGTTTCTGAGCCCCCCCCCCCTCCCCCCAAGCTTTCTGTGTTGGAGAGAAGCCTTCTAGCTTATCAGTGGGAGTGGTAAGCACTAGGTAACCTATCCACCACATAAGGAGTGGTTCTGGCCCAGAAATTGAAATTATTGGCCGTTTGGGCAGTTTTTCCATCTCTCTCAACTTTCTGATTTAAAAGCTCGCATTTACACTTGTTTCTCCCCTTTCCTGTAACTAGTTTAGTCCAGATACAGATTCTTAGTTTTAGCACTTGAATTTGCTTATTCGTGATCCGCACTTGTTCAGAACTTGTTGTAAGCACTAAATAACCTATTAATTACTACAGCACTCACCCTTCCTCATTACCTAGAGCAAAACAGTTTTGATACTTACTTTCCTCACTTTCTTAGAGAAAAACAGCTCTTGTACTCACTTTCCTCACTTATCTAGAGGAAAATATTTTTTTTATCCAGGCATGTCCAAGGGTCAGCTCCCAGTGTTCTCTCCTGTCTATCTGATGAATCTGGGCATCTTGGGGCAATGTAGAAATTGCCTCATGTACATAGACAACTCTCTCCTCCTACCACCCAACACTACAACCTATGAGACATGCACTTATCTAGCCAAACTGGAGGTAAAGCTCTCTCCAACCAAGACTGAACTTGACAGTCAAGAGTAGAAGGTAAACACTTACACCACACCACACGCATAGTCTCAATAAATCTACACCACCAAAATCCACACATAGAAACACAAAAACATTCATGGAGGCTCTCAATAATAATCTGCTCAAGCAACAGAGACCTCCAAAGCAGAAATGCAAGCAACCTCCACCCCCCAACACAAGCCAAATGACACATAGCCCACAGACTCAGTGTGCCACTCAACCACAGCCAATAAGGCAAAACAACATATCCAACACACCAGTCATAGGTGACTCTATAGTCAGGCACACTGATGTCCCACTCACCAGGCTAAACAAGGAGAAGGTTACTGTCAGCTGCCTGTCGGGTGCCAGGATCTGCCACATAGCCCATGCACTCAGGTCACTCCACAACAAGTACAAATATGAATCTGTCACTGCCCATGTTGATGTGAACGACCTGAGATGTACCACCCTGGGCTACATGAAAAGAGACATGGAAGAGCTCTCCCAATCTTGTAGCCTAGGCAGGTATGACCCTAGCCCTGAGTAGCATTCTGCCATCACCCAGAATGATGCCGTAGTACAAGGACAAAATTATTGACTTCAACAATTGGCTAAGCTTCTGGTGTCATTCAGAAGGGATCCAGTATCTGTCTGCCTGGGATGCCATGGTCGACAGACCATGATGCTTTGCCAGAGATGGCCTGCACCTGTCACCCCTGGGATTCTGGTTACTGGCTAAGGTTCTTGCTGCCCCTATTGTGCCTTTTTTAGGCAAGGTTCAAATGACAAATTCACCACCATAACAGGAACAGGCAAGCAAAAACTGAGGGTGATGCTACTCAGTGCTAGAGGTCTAAATCTCAAAATGCACTCACTCGAGGCACTCCTTAAAATGGAGAACATCGATATCTGTGAAGTGACTGAGACCTGGTTCAAGGCTCCAGAGAACACCCCTGCACTACCAATCTATAACTCATACCACACATTTCAGCCATGTAACCTGGACTGGAACACCAAAGGCGGAGGTGTGTCCATATTCATTAAGGATATCCACACCTCCAGGCTAGTTGCTCAGCATAATGCAGCCGAGGTTATCCAAGTGCAATTAACTCTGGGCAAAACTGCAATCCAAATTGTAGCTTGATACAGATCCCCACCATGCCCCAGGATTCCCACTCCTCTTTTCTTGATTTACTATTAGCATTCAACCACACAGCCTAATAATGGGCGATTTCAACTACCCCACCATTAACTGAGAAAACTACACATGTACAAACTCCTTCGCTCAACGCTTTCTGGAATTCATAAACACCAATGCCCTGAATCAACTTATCCACACACACACCCCCCCCACCAGGGGCAACAATATCCTAGATCTAGTCATTACCAACATGAGTGACTGGTGTTGCACACCTGAATTCAATGCTTCATTGGTCCGATCCAACCATAAGCTAATTACCCTAGATATCCACATCCTGCCCCCATCCCTCATTAAGGAAACCATAGTAAAAAATTTCTCCAAAGTGAACATCATGCTTCTTAAGACAAAAGTGAACTTCATGACACACATGCAGATGGACAATACAGTTACGACTACTGAATCCTACACAATTGCACTTTATAAGCACTTACACGAGTGCATGGATTGTGCTATCCAAAACAGAACCAAGAAGCTATCCTCCAAAAAAGGAAGCCAATCTGGCGGTCCCCTGCCATAAACAAACTGTAAAACAGAAGGAAGAAACTGTTGCAAAAAAGAGTAAAATCCCATGAGTGGAGGAGCTCCCTGGTCAGCCTCAGTAAGAAGCTACGATCCCTGATAAAAAATCCTCTAAAGCTAGTTACGAAAACAAAATAGCCACTGATTCTAAAGACAACCACAAAGCATTCTATAGCAATGTCAAGAATCTCAATGGCAACACTTAGATCTGCTCTGAGTTACAGCACAATGGCAGTAAATATACAGACCCAACTGATATTGCCAACATCCTGGCAGATAGGTTCAGTGCTAACTTTACCCCCCTCTCACCACCTAAAGAGTCCATCTCTATACCGGAAGAATGCAAAGTTCCTGTAATCATGGCTGCACAGGTAAAAACCACACTCTCCAAAGCCAAGAACACAGCATCCATGGGACCAGACAACATCCCAGGCTGCGTTCTACACAAACATAGCCTCACCTCAGGCTTTGTGCCTTCTGAATGGTGCACAGTGATGGTTATTCCACTCCACAAGGGGGGAGCCACCACAGACCCCGGGAACTACCACCCCATTAGCCTGACGAGCCTAGTCTGCAAGGCCATGGAATCTATCAACATGTAACTTATAACCAAAGACATTGGTAATCTCCAAATTCTGGACTCCACCCAGTTCGGGTTTGTAAAAGACAGATCATGTCTCCTAAACCTGATAGACTTCTTTGAAGCAGTCACCAAAGCTGTAGACAAGGGTAAGGTGGTTCACACAGCCTATCTAGATCTTGCCAAGGCTTTCGACACCATCCCCCACTCTGGAATTATAGATAAACTCGCTAAACTAGGTATAAATACCTATGTCACAAGATGGGTTGCCAACTGGCTCACTGACAGAACCCACACTGTGAAAGTAGCAGACTCCAAATCCGACCTCAGACCTGTGACACGTGGAGTACCACAGGGTTCAGTCCTGGGTCCTCTCCTGTTTGGTATCTACTTCTCTGAAGTACAGGCTAGCACAGAAGGTCTTTGGCTAATGAAGGTCACAGATGACTGCAAACAAGGAGCCATAATCAAAACTCCTAACAATGTGGACATCCTACAAAAGGGCCTCACTGAGACAGATGCCTGGTGTCAAAGCCATGGTCTCAAGCTCAATGCCAAAAAGTGCATTGTCATCCACTTTGGTAAAAACTTTGTACCCATGAACTACAACATAGGCGGTAGTATACTTAACACTGAATGTGTGATAAGAGACCTTGGGACACAAGTGGACAGTAGTCTCTCCTTTGATAATCACATCGCCATATTAGTCAGGAAATCCTTCTATGTGGCACACCTCATCACAAAAGGTTTCTCATCCAGAAAAAAAGAGGTCATTGTTCCCCTCAACTCATCACTCATTAGACCCATTATAGAGTACAATGCCCAAGTATGTACCTCACAAGATGTCTACAACAACTGGAAAGGCCGTATAAATACCTCACAAAGAGGATTACCAGCCTCAAACAGATGCCCTACGCAGACCATCTCAAAAAACTCTAGTTTTACTCCATTGCATATCACCTACTCAGAGATGATCTCTGCCTAACATACAATGCTATGTCAAACCCAGAGCTGTTGGACATGCTCCACTTAAAGAAATCCCAATCCTGCTGAGCTACACGCTCTAGGGACATAAACCTTGTCACCACAATAAACAGAACATGCCAGAGGGATAGATCCCTGTCCCAGAGACTTCCCATACTCTGGAATAAACTACCTATCTATATCAAACAAAGCTCCTCATTAGCATTCTTCAAGAAAAATCTTGATGATTGGATGGGAAATAGGAAATTCACCCCGGGGATCACTTCTGTGTCTCTGCTCGACAGTGGCACATGAAAATAATTTTCTTGGGTAGCAAAAGCCGGGGTACCTTTTTGGCTGGGCTTGTAGAGGCCCCAGGGCCGATAGCCTAGTACCTACCTATGAACCTAAGGGCTACACATACCTCTCTTTTCACTAGGATGGTCTCCCCTCTGTTGGCTCTGGGTCCGAGTTGAGGCCGGCAAAGCTTACTGAGTTCTTGTGGTATGTCTCTGTCCACCCTGTAGAGCCCTACAATCTCCAAATCATGTAGCTCTTGGTAGGTTACCCTAGCCCTGAACACTGTTCTCCTTCTCAGTCTAGGCGTATGGTTAGCATCAGCAGCAGCTGCACTAACCTTAACATCTAGCACATACATATGTAGCAGACTTGCAGCAGCCCCTAGCATTCTCTCAGTTAAAATCCCCATGTCTGTCCTCCAATAGTGCACAGTATGGGGGAAAAATCAGATTGTAGCATGTATGCATACTTTATAGTGCTCTTCTGTAGGTGTAGTTGTTGTGACTGCCTACCTATGATGCATTCCACCTGCCAAGTACATCATTAAGGGGTTTTAATGGCCCAAGTTTAAGTGAAACAGGGCTCATCAGTAATTGATATATCACTGGCTTTCTCAGGCAATTTTTTTGACAGTCTTCCTTGCTGAGCACTGTGGCGTGCCACACAAACCCATGCTGCAAAGATAAGCAGAGCTTAATGGTCCATAGACACACCCCTATGGAAGGTCACGCTCAGCACGGTGGCGCACTGCACAAACATGCGCAAACACAATGAAACATGTGCCACAGAGGTAAACACGCCTTAGCAGTCAGTGTACACACCCCCTGCTCAGCTCAGTGGTGTACTGCACAGACAATGCTGAATACCAATGAGCTTACAAGCATTCGGATACACGCCCCTTTCATGTCAGCTACCTCTTCTGTGGACACCAACCCGGTTCTGTGCTTACATGGATGGGATCTGCGGACACAGATACCCATTTGTGCTATTCAGTAACCCCCAGCTCATTTGCATACAGATCTGTGCACACACCCTGGAAACTACACGGTTCCAGGCCCTACCTTGTTAGCAATCACAGCTGTGCAACATTGTACATACTCCACACAGGGTCCTACACTTCATTACTGTTACAAACTCACAGATTTTAGTTTTTACTTTTTATATATTTTTTTCCATAAGGGCATGTTTGCACACTGTGGCACACCACACAAACATGCACAGAGTATTAAAAAAAATAAAATTATTTTACATTATTTTTCATATGGTTTTGGATACACTGTGGATATTTTTGCACATATATGTGCCCACTATGCTATTTCTAACACTCTAAGTACACTTTTACAGCCCCTGGTGTCATTTTTACATCCTGTACATGGAATTTTTCTGGTACATTATGGACACCAACATGGGGTCTGCATGACTGCCTATCTGCTTGCTGGATTGCTCCACCACCCTTATTTGCATTTATTTTACCTGCTTATAAGGTCATTTGCATGCCATGGAGGCTTCCATGTTTGCACACTTGTGCGCCTCTTGTCTCTGTTTACTGGATCGCACATCTGCTTACTTCCGTGTAAGCACCATGCCACTATGCTTACATGGAAAATAAGTCCGTGTAGGCTTTATTGAATTCACACCAGGAACATCAGTTTACTTTATTTGTTAATTAAAGTTAATGACACACATATATTTCAGAAAAGCAAAATATCAATATCATTATTAAATCCAATGATACTAATGGTATTTACTTCATTGATTCACCCCCTATCCAAAAAAGATGACAGTGCCAGTTGTTGCATCACTGATAATGTAAAATTTAATGATGGGAAAATCTTAAAGGCAGGGATTTGCAAAACTCTTTGTTTGCAACAAAAGTATAGAAATCCCCAAAAAATCTGATACAGGCAGGGTCTATCTGCATTCTCCATACAACTTTTGAGCTGTTGTTCCAACAGTATGTAAAGTATTCTTAGCATATGTGGTAGGTAAATATGTACAGGCCATAGACATCATTGCTTTTGACACATGATCAGAATGAATTTGGAAAAATGTGGGCAGAACATATTCAACCAAACTGCCTGATGTGCTTCAAGAGACAATAATAGAACTCACCACCACCACTTACTTCTGGAGATGGTCTGGCTTCGGTTCATCCATCTCCCTATTCATTTTATTTTATTTTACTTTTGTTTACCAGGAAAGTCCGACTGGACAAAATTGTCCTTTTTCAGTGAAGGCTCGGGGAGAGAAGCTCCACATTTACAGAAAACAGAACAAATAAAAAACTGAACACACACACACACACACACACACACACACACACACACACACACATATATATGGATCTACTTCAGTAGATCAAACTTTTACTAGTTCGAACCACATATGGCCGAGACCATATGTTCGAACTCATAAAAGTTCGAACACTGACGTAAAAACCACATAAAACCAAAAAGCACAAAACTAAATATCTATATCAGGGGGATGATATACTCCCCCCTTACTTAAATATACCAACTCCGAGATCGCACTACATTGTCGAAATGGGAAATCTTCCGTTTCTGCTCTGTACGGAGATCTCCATTCAGTCAGATCGGCCTTTTACAAGTTTGAACATATGATCTCGGCCATATGTGGTTCGAACTTATAAATGTTCGATCTACTGAAGGGTTCCCATATATATATATATATATATATATATATATATATATATATAGGGCTACATGGCATTGTATATATTATATTTAAACAACAGAGATAAACAAGTTTAAAGTTTTGCTTAGCATTCACTGAACAATATTTTAAGGCTTAAACAAGCATACTGGAAAAATATTTATTAACTAATACAGAGTCTGACAAGGAATACTTATCAAGAATTGTACTCATATAGCTGCCAGTTAGTAAGTTTTTTGCTAACCAGGGTTACTACAAGAGCTTATGTCTATTACACCAAGTTCACAAATTACTTTACAACTCAACTGAGCATCTCTAACTAATATACTCACCTGGAGAACCCTCTCTACTCCTCAGAGAGTCTACACTTCCTCTAGTGCATATCCTTATAGCAAACAAGAGGCATTGCTTATCTATATTTATATGCTCTTTTGTTAAAGTTTCGAATAAGTTCCCTCCACTGATAAGAAAAGAAAAATGCAAATACAAATTTAAATTCTTCCTAAATGCACACTTTCACAAGAACTGGATATGCGACTGTGGCTTAAAGGCAATCCATTTAAAATCTCATTTAACTCTGCAATGCTGAATGCATCACATACACTCAGATGATACTAATCTTATCTTCTCTGCAAGTATAGCTCATTTTATCACTTCACTAATTATTGTATTATCAAACTATTTCCATTTTTACAATTACCTGTAATGCCTAATATTCCTTAATTCATCTTTTAGACAGTCAACTATGACTTAAATTCTGTAATTACACACGTTTTCCTAGTTCCTCCAAATTTTCATGTTATTGCATTTTCTTTTTTTCTGATATTTGCAAACTCTGCACATTCTCAGCCTCAAAGTAACTAGTCATAATATATATCCTACCTCTTGTAGAGCATACACACATTATTGTAACTATGTAAGAAACTATAATATGTTATATAGAGCTATGTCATCTTTACTTCACTTGTTACAATGCCTGTTTTCTTTTTCCAGAATTGATTAGTTAGTTAGTTAGTCAGTTAGTTAGTTTACTGGGTTAGTATACTCAACCCTGTTATTAAGATGCTATAAAATGGAACATATTTTGCTACTACACCTAGGTTTGTAGGGTCATACTAGGCTGCTGATTAGGTAGATCATTTATAGCCTAGCTACTGCTGTTACCTTTTTCCATAAGGAATTGTGGGGCTAGGCCTGGAGTGTATTTATGGTTTCCCATCCATTCATCTAGGATTCATCTGATGAGATTTATTGAGCTATTTTATTTAACATGAAGGAGAAGCCTTTTTCAGAGGAGAAGAATTCTATGGAGAGATTTCTATCCTGCCAGCTGGTTCTTTTTACATTGCATCCATAGGTATTAGTGGTGTCATAGGTTTTGCAAACATGTAAGAGATCCCTACGTACAGGGTCCATATGATGTACTCCATTGTCTTACTGATAAGGCTGGTAAGGCTTATTGCTCTATAGTTTCTGGGAGCAGAGCTGAAGGGGGATGAACCACAGTTGTTCTCCATGTCTAAGGCACAAAACAACATGAAAGGTAAAGACTGAACAGGTTCAAGAGCAGCTCAGTCAGACATTACTTCATTCTTACAAGAAAACTCCTTGGCATATTAACAAATCCCTAAGAGCTGGAATTTTTTCTCAAAAAGCCAAAAAGAGATAACCATCAGGTAAAAATTGACAGAAATAAAAACAAAATGAACTGAAGAAATGCAGCAACTAACATAGCAACACAATCCATTTAATCAAAAGAACCTACGAACCTATAGACAGGGATCCAGGGAAGTAAATATTGCGGGAAGAAATATCCAGGGAATTGTTATGGCCAGGCTTGTATAGGCCCTACTGCCGATAGCCTAGTACCAACCTATGAACCAACCCATGAACCTATGAAATAAATAATGGTGATGAAACCGTAAAAATCTAAAACTTTAATGAAACTAAAGGTAAGCACTTTCACAGTATTAGTAACTGCTTCATCAGATCTAATTGAAGAATACAATGTTGTAACCATTTAAAGTGTTAAGCCATGACCCCCTCCCACTTAACACATCAATTCAATGAAAAATGCAGCACACAAAATATACAGACATTAGCAAATAAATACAATGAACCACTCGAATAGCTCAAAAGTCCTAAAACTACACTTACAATTCATATACTTTCAAAATACAAACTTACTCCTCACTCAGATCATTGGACAGTCTATACAGTGGTCTTTATAACAAAATATAATTTGGTGAACAATTACCTGAAAACATAATCTATATTCTGTATAGAGCAACAACCCTAAAGATGCTGTCCATTCTTGATGACATAATCATTGCCTAAACGAAAACCCTAAACCTTTTAGTATTAAGTGGGAGGGGTCATGGCTTAACACTTTAAATGGTTGAAGCCTTGTATTCTTGAGTTAGGTCTGATGGAGCAGTTACTAATACCGTGAAATTGCTTACCTTTAGTTTCATTAAAGTTTTGTATTTTTACAGTTTTATTTCCTTTATTTATTTATTTTGTTTAAATGGATTGTATTGCTGTGTTAATTGCCGGATTTCTTCATTTCATTTAAGGAATTTTTCTCCTCAGAGGGAGCTTTCTGACTTGTTCACATGTTATTTTTGGGGGAGATGCAGTCATGATGTCATGTAGGGGATTGGAGGGGAGAATTCTGAACTAAATGCATCTCTAATTTGTTAGTTATGTCCTGAGGGTCTGCTAGATGCTATTTTTATCTATCAAATCAGTGCAGTGCTGACAATTATTCCTAGACTTTCTGATGTAGTTGAAAAAAATACTTAAAATTGTCCTTGACAGAGATTGTGATTTGCAGTTCATACTTAGCCCTGATAGATTTTATTTTGTTTCTAAGTTACCAGTTTAATTTCTTGAAACTATACGTGGAGTATGAGCTTTTCAGTTTATTCTGAAAGTTGAAGAGCATTTTTTTATTTTGTTATGTTGTTTAAACCAGGGTTTCACCTCAGTGATTTGTTTCCAAACTTGATATTGTATTTGTGTTAGACTGGGACTAATTTTCTTATGTGGTCATTGAGATAAGAATGGAAACTCTAGAAAATGCAACAGTATTACTTTCTGAAGCTGGAAGGGGTGGGCTGTTATACCATTCAGGTCATTAGATAGTTCTTGTTAGTTTGCCTTAGATAATTTCCTGAAGATAGTATGGTTTGTAGACATTTTTTGATAGGGGGCTACTGGTAAAAACTATTGAATGATGGTCAGATCTGATCTATGATGGAGTAACTATATGCATAGAACATGAGGGTACTATAGTTTCAATGGCTTAGTTCAATAAATTTAAGCCCCTGCTAGGGGAGCTCATTATCTGGTCTAGAGAGTTTGCACTGATGAAATATAGGAAATGTGCAGATTTACGTATGGATAGCTGGCATTTCCAAAAATAATAGTGTTTTGCTCAATGATAAGTCTCTTAAATTGCTTTAGATATGCCTTGTTAGCTGTGGGCACACTAGAAAGGGCTATGTAATAGGTCAGGATATGGTAGGGGGTTTTATTAATTGTTACGATGATGTGGAGTAGGTCAAGCCTGTTATTTTGCTGTTTAACTCTAGCTGCAATGGGACTATGAGAGAATATGGACCCATCATCACAAGTAAGAGAGAGCTTACCACTGTCAAGAATGATTCCAGAATATAAACAAAAGATTAATGACTTTAACCATGCCTTAGTTTTGGTGTCAATCTCAGTAATATGTTTAATGCAAGAGTTGTAGGCATTGAATCCTGGTATGAAGGGTGTGCTATCACTAGACTGGAACTATGCTTCACTGATGATTCAGATGTCAGTATTTTCTGATGTCATAAGGGCTACTGTGAAGGCTATTTTCTTACTGTGGTTACCAGCACTAAGCAACCCTACTTTTATACTGTCCTGATGTGGTTGGATAGGTTGGTAGATAAAGCAGACTGACTTGTGCCTAAAAATTACTATGGGATGGGATACATCCTTGCAAATATAATTAGCTCTGAGAAAAGAGGTGCATACCATCCCTAGCCAATCAGGTAGGACAATTAATCATCTCCTTCCAAGCAGACAGATACTTAACCCCCTTGGAATGACACCAAAAAACTAAGCCACTGTTGAAGTCATTTATCTTTTGTTTATATTGTGGCATCATTCTTGACAACAGTAGGTAGTTGCTGAAGATTAGTTATGTACCAGGCATGGATGCATACTCAGAGAGCTTTACAATGTCTCTCTTCATATTATCTAAGATTGTGTGTCTCATACTCTTCACACTCCTGTGAACAACAACTATGTCATGTGTGTACCTGGGATGAGGGGACATGAATGCCCTAGTGACCTGTTATTTCATGGCACCTGACAGGTGGCTCACCATTACCCTTTCCTTGATCAGCCTAGTTAGTATTGCTAGTATACCTGTGTGTCTCACTATGAGGTCACTTATGATTAAGATTTTTCCATGTGTAGTGGCTGGCCCAAGAAGCCTTAATGGTTTAGATGTGCCAGCTGGATGACCTTTCTTTGTAATGTTTTTGTTGGATGATATTCTGTATGCAACACCTTGAGTGTCAGTTTCATTCTGAGAACTTAAAGTGTCAGGCTTATGCTTCAGGGGCCTTTGAGCTTTAGGGTGAGACTACTTAAGTATCTCAGCATGCTGTAGATTTGTATATTGATGAGTGGTCTGCTGGTATAAGGAGTGTGTAGTAATGACAACCTGGTAGTTACTAAGTTGTGCATGGGTGACAACCTATGTTTGGTGATGGGATAGAATTCACATTTAGTAGGTATCTGCACCTCTCATACACAGATTCGGTGCTTGGTAAAAGTAAAAACATGGATCAGTTAGTACACTGCCTCAGACTGCCAACTTGATAACCAAGGGTGTAGGCATAAACTGTGATTCTATGGCTCCAGAAGGTTGTAAACAGTAGATGAGCTGGTGTATAATAATCTAGTTGGACAATTTTATATATTTCAGGTGCTGATATGTTGGTTAATAAGAAAATAATAGTAAGGAATATTTTTCATATGCTACCTATATACATAGCAATGGGACTGCCAATATATTTTGACTACCTAGCTGAGTGATTACTAATAAAATCCAGCTTAATACAAAAATAGAAGCGAAGTAGGCTTTTTGTAAGGTGACAATGTACCTAACTAATAGATTACCAATAGCAGTGGTATTACTGATACATAGTGATTTATAGATTACCAGTACATTGGGATTTATAGATATTTATCTGCTATACCCTGGACCAAAGCTGCCAAAGCTGTGCTGCCACGTCTTTATGAGGAGAGAGTATTTCTATACCATGAAAAGGGATAGAGGTTACAGTTTGGTGCAATAAGATACCCCCAGGACTGCACTTTGGCAAGGACTGAGCAAGCAGGCCACTCCAAGGTGAGGTTCACAGTTGGATGTATAAAGGCCGTAAATAGCACAAGGCCTACTAGGGTTGTATCATAGTTTAAGAATCAATGGCTTGTGTCTACAGAGTACACAAAACTCACTGCTCAGCTCAGAGCAAACCAGCTAAACAGGACACAATGGCATGCAAGTACAAAAAAAAATGATTAACAGCTAAACAGTAAACAATTTATTTCTATGCCTAGTGGGAGTAGCCCACAACACTAGTAATATTACTGTCTCTCAGAAGATCAGTGAGGTGTTACAAACGGCAAAGCAAATGCCTGATACAGTAAGCAATATCCAAATTAGCAAAATTAGTAGCATACTTATAGCAGCTCAGATGTTACAATAACAGAAATGTTCATTTCCCTGATTTTTTTGACTTGGTATGAAGTCAAATCTGGGGAATTAGGTTACAACAGTAATTCTGATGTGCACTTCAATGCAGCCCAAACAAATGCAGTACAATTGCATGCAGGGTAATATAGGCTAATGGCTGATCAGAACACAACTTATTTCTATGACCAGCATGAGCAGACATTCAGAGCACCAGCAATATTACCTTCTCTCACAAGGCAATCTATTTTAGTCTTCCAAATAACACAGACAGCATATGGCATAGTGTGCTTCCTATCCAAATTTGCAAAATCAGTAGTACTGTAGTACTGTAGCTCAGATGTTACAATGGCAAAGAAATACTCACTGATCTTATGAGGACTGGTATGAAGTCAAATCCAATTAGTTAGGTCAAGTCCATATGCAGCAGTAGGTCTATTGCACAGGTCAAAGCAGCTCAGGTAGGTAGACATCAGTGATATGCAAAGCCGAGCAATTTAATAAGTACAGAAGAAAAGCTAAAAGCCACTCAGAAAATGATTTATCTCTATGCTTGGCAGGAGTAGATGTCCAGCATTCCAGCAACATCTCTCTCACAAGAGTAACTATGTTTTATGTGTTCCAAATAACACAGAAGACACTTGACAGTGTAAGCAATATCCAAATAGGCAACATTAGCAGTACAGTAGCTCAGATGTTGCAACAACAAAAAAACTTTAACTTCACTGATCTTTTAGAGACTGGCAAGAAGTCAAATCTAGTGAGTTAGGGCACAACCTCTATGCAGCAACAGCTCTTTGTGCAGCTCAAAGCAGTCCATCCCAGCCAAATAGTGTGTAATAGCACCCATCATCATCAACTCCCTTTTTCACCATTTTCGACATGGTGTTGGGGTGTTATGTCAACTGTCAACAATGCCACTCTCCTTCCTTATTCAACAGTCATGACTAACCGTCTCAGGTCTTTGCTCACATAGTATATTCATCTCTTTGCTGGAGCCCTCATTTCCTCTTGCCTTCTACATCTGTGCCAAATCTTCTTTAACAGATTTTCTTCTGTTTTCTGCATATGTGCCCCAATCACCATAACCATACTTGAGTCATTAGGTCCTTGTACATACCCTGCATTAATTCTACTAATGTTTCTGGCACTCTGAACTACAGCAGGACTGCCCAAATCAGCTTTCTTGGGACCAGGTCATATGCTTTTTCCATGTCTAGGAATGGCCATAAAACTCTTTCATCATCTCTAGCTTCTTCCCAACTATCTGTCCTACTGCAATACTCAAGTGGGTTGTACTGCATCCAGATCTGAATACAAACTTCTCATCTCTCATCTTACTTTCTACTACTCTGCATAATTGCATATCAATAACTATTGCTAAAACTTTCATGTAGGGTAACAGGAGTTTGATACCTCTACGCTACCCACAGTTGTGAATATCCAACATTTTCTTGTACACTGCTTATTCACCAGGCACCTGGGATATGCCTTTTTTCTCCATAATGCCCAAAGTATCCTCTAGAGCCATTTTTCCCCTAACGCACCCAACATCTTGATCCTATCTGCTGTGACCTCATCTGAGCTTGCTACTTTCCCCTGACTTCATTTTCCTTAGTGCTGTTCTTACTTTTCTAGGGTCAGCTTCTCTTCTTCTTTCATTGTAAACTGTTTCTGGTAAAATACAGCTTCAGTGGTTATTTCTTCATTCAAAAGCTGCATGAAATACTCAGTCCATCTGCCCTTGACTTCCTGTGGACAGGTAAGCAGGTTTTTCTGGCACTGCTTATGAAGGGTGTCTGATTATCTTCTGTATCTTTCTATATTTGCCTTGCAACCTGGTTGAGTTTCTTTGTGCCATCTACTTAGTCACTTTCCAGAAGATGGGACAGTGCCTCTGATGCTTTGTTCTTTGCTACAGCAACTCTTCTCTTAGCTTCTTTGTTAGCCACCCATATTCCTTCTTAGTTTGGTCCATCTTTTCTATCTCCACTTTTTCCTACACTCCTTCTTTCTTTTGATGACTTCCTGGACTTCTGCATTCCACCACCAGCTTCCCTTATGTTCATCAGTCCTTATACATGTTGTTTTGAGGTGCTGCCATTCTTCTTCAAATCCACCAATTAGATCTTCTTCCTAAGGTGCTGTAGCCCCTGAGTACTTCCTTGAACTGTTGTGCTTTCTCCTTCCAGGTTTTCAGAACAATCTCTGTTGACCATAGACCCTTCTTTGACCAGCGCTTGCAGCTGATTGTGGCAACCAGTTGTTTATGCTGTAAGCTGACTGTTTCACTGGAGTTCAAAGGATCATAGGAAATTACTAGGCTAATGGGGCCCTTACAAACCTAGCCAAGATTTTATCCCCAAAAAATGAAACCACAATCAGCACCTGTTGCCCCTGTCAATGAGGAACACAGATGGAACCCCTGGAACAAATTTGTGGTTGTCCATTCACTCATCAAGGCTGCACATGAAGAGGGTCAGCGACATGCTTTATTTGATGTGTATGGTGAGTCTATTCCAGAGACGGGGCAGCCTCTGGAAGACAAACCTGTCTCTCCAGCAGGTTTTGTTAATGTCACATATTAGATTTAAGCCATTTGATTGGGTACTATGCGAGAAGTTAGACTTACAGATATTGATCATCACTAGTAGAGCAGGGTCTGAGATTGCATTGTAGGCGAGGCACAGATCACCTCTGAGCAATCTGTATGATACAGAGTTGAGTGATAGTGATTTGAGCCTGTCCACATAGAAAAGGTGTTGGAGGCCATGGATTCTCTTTGTGAGGTACTTCTGTGGCCCTTCCAGTTGGTCCAGGTGTTTGGAGAGGTACATACCAAACTGGGCATTGTACTCAATTATTGGCCTATTGAGGGAGGAGTACAGAGAGGTAATAACCTCCTTTTTTTTCTGGATGCAATCCCTTTACTTATGAGATGAACCAAGTAAAAGGCTTTTTTGACCACTGCCGCTACATGATGGTCAAAAGTGAGATTGTTGTCAACTTGTGTACCCAGGTCTCTTACCACAAGTTGTGTGCTTAGGGGGGTTGCTGCTAATGTGGTAATCAGTAGGGGCCATGTTTTTGCCAAATGGTATGATAATACATTTTTTTGCATTTAACTTAAGGCCATGACTTTGGCACCAGTCATTTGTTGCTGTGAGACCCTCTTGAACTATGTTAACATTATATGGGGAGTCAACGACAGCAGTCAGCTTGCAGTCGTCCACAAAATTGATCAGCCACAGGCCTTTTTTCTTTGCCTGGACCTCTGAGAAGTAGATGCCAAACAACAGTTGTCCCAGGATAGATCTCTGGGCACACCACTAGTGACAGGTCTGTTATCTGAGGTAGTGGCACCTATTTTCACCTGGTGGGTCCTATCAGTGATCCAGTTGGCCACCCACCTGATGAGAAAGGGATTTATACCAAGTTCTGTTAGCTTTTCAATGATGCCTGAGTGAGGGAATGTGTCAAAGGCTTTGGCCAAGTCAAGATAAGCTGTGTGTACTGACTTTCCCTCATCTTTGTATTTGCTGATTCTACCCTAGTGCCCTTTCCTTACTAGGAGAAAGTCCACTAGAGCTGCATGTTGACCACTTTTGTATGTGATCTTGTGACTGCCTCTGTTGCTGAGCCATGTGTTGTCCACCATCAAGCCATTTGCTAGACAGAAGTCTAGATTAACCTCTCCTTCTTATTCCTGTTGCCCCCACCCATGTGGATCCAGGTAGTCCTCATATCCTGTTCTGTATGACTCAGTATGCTCATTCAGGTCACCCATTATCAACACCAATTCATGTTCTCCTGCTTTATTTAGTAAGTCCTGTAACTGCTGTCTGAACATATTCTTTTCCTCACTATCATAACCCTGTTGTTGGGTTTAGGTTGAGATTATGAACAACTCCCTAGTCTTACACTAGAGTCGAATTGCTATGAGTCTGTCACTAATTCTGATGACATCCCTCACTGTTTTCTGAAACTTCTCCCTTATCACAGTTCCCCACACAATTTCTAGTCTGTCCTCCTCCTAAATAGTAGACTCTGGATCCCAAGCTGAGTGGCTTTGCTCTACTGCTCTTCAATTTCATCTCCTAGATATATAAGATGTCCAGCCTCCTCCTTACCATCGTGTCAGCCACTTCCAAACTGCATCCTGTCAGTGAACCTACATTCAGTGTAGCAATCCTTAGTTCATGTTTAACAGGTTAATTTATTTTACATCCAGCTTTCACTCAATAGAGCAATCACAGGTAACCCATGCTGGCCAACTGTTCAGCCAATAGCTTATTGACCCAGGGCTACTGGGCTTTTTATGGTGGGCACACACTGGCCAATAGGAGCACATACACCCTTCCCACCATTAGCATGGGTCCCTGGCATAGGCTGGAGTAAGTCAGGTCTTTACCCAATTATCACCAGCAAATGACCATGCCCATTTTTGAGGACATTGGTCAACATGACTGAATCACCCAAATCCAACTTGCATACCATCACATGGCTAGCCCTGATACAGTGCACAGTCTGTGATCCATATTCTCCTATCTACAGAATATTATGCACTACAGTGGATAACCAAAGTACTCTGTCTATACAACTCTTCCCCCATAGGTCAGTATTGAGAGTTGGTGCTGCTGCCCACAGCTCCATTCTTGAGTGAGCTTGAGGTGGGCATGTTTTTTGGGAGTGTGGAGGAACCCCAGGGAATGCAAGGAGAACATGCAAACTTCATACAGGCTGTGACACTGCCAGCCCAGCTATATAGAATTTTGTAAATAATTCTGTCATTTGTGAATGGTAATATGATTTGTATGCTTGCCTTAAAAGCATGTAAGAAAACTATATGTTCTGTACTGAGCTTCAAGATTGTAAACACAGTGCACCCTGCTGGAAAACAGCAGAAATGTATATAAATTATATGCCAATGCAAATGTATGGTTTCATAGTAAAAGTTGGAATATACAGAGTTAACTTGTGTGTGTTTACCAGAACTAGAAGACAGAATGTCTGCAGCTGGAAATTCTTTCTATTGTTTGAAACAGATGTAATTACAGGTTTCCAAGGTAATTGTTTTATGACTTCCAGTTTCTGGCAAGCTTCTAAGACAGATTTGTCAGCTTCTAAGAGATAACTATTTTTCATAAAGATGTTAAATTATGTTGGTATCTGTTTAGCCTGGGAACTAGATGCAAGTGTCAAATAGTGAAGTCATCTAACCCAGCAGTAATGTGTATTATTAACTTAACTATCTCAGAGAGAGAGAGAGATTGCATTTTGTATCTTATTCTGGACCTGTAAACATCCTCTCACCAGCTCTTCTTGCCTTGTTCTGTAACTAAGTTATTTAGAACATAGTTTCTCTTGGATGTTTTCTATATTTATGTGAGACTGTCCTGCTATGTTATTTTAAAGTATTTCCTGTGACTGTGAACTCTGTTGTCACTGCGCTGAGTTAATAAGTATTGTCTTGTGCTTTTATTATTTATTATTAAATATATTTAAACCTATTAATGGTGGCTGAATTTGTGTAGAGATATTTAAGCTCTTAGCTTACTTGCATGTATTTGGTGACACTGTATAGACCAGTCTAGAATAGCCTTAAACATTTGGTCACACTTACCATTTGGGTAACAGTAACATTACACAGTGGAATTGGTCACCCTTTGGGAAGGGCCTTATAGTAGCTGATAAGTTGGGGTTCTGGTGACAGTGCTAACTACCTTATGGTCTGGGCAGAAGGGGGCATAGCTAGTAAACCTGTGCCAGCCTTCCCCAGGTGTGTGTTTGTGTATAAATCAAATCTCATAGTGAGTGTATGTGTCAGCTTCTTGGGCAGGGACACAAACCACTGGTTGGACAGAGAGAGTGCTGGGATGACTTGGCTCGGAACCTAGCTAAGGACCCTACTCTATAGCTGTGCCAGTGGGGAGTCTTATAGGGGATCTGGAGAGAGTGAGAGAAAAAACAGCCTCAGACTGACTGTGATCTCTGTGTGCTCTTAAGGAAAATTGTACTTTAATTTGTGTGTACTTGTCATCCTCCCAATATGCACGTCCTTCACTGGTGTTGAGGATTGAAGCTCCTTGATTACTGGTCCAGTGCACGGGCATCACACAGGCATTGGCCTTGTACCTTCTGCATGGGAGGTGAAGACATTAACCATCATGACGCCTGATCTCTTTTTCACAACTGGTCTCTGCAACAGCACCCAAACCAGAGTAATATAACAAGTGTAGAAAAAAAGGCTAACAGCCAGTCACAGAACAACTTTTTTCTATGCCTGGTGTGAGTTCACAACCAGAACACCCACAACATCATCTTCTCTTAGATGATAAACTTAGACTATACTTGGCAGAATAAGCAGTAATCAACCAAAATCAAATATGATGATTTAGTTCCCAAATCTGTATGAAATAGTAGCTCTGCTGCACAGTTCAAAGCAGCACAGACAAATTAAGTCAAAATACAACATGAAACTAAATGGATAACTTTGTGAAGAAAATAAACCTGCATGTTTTGAGGTAGTGAGTGGGAGGTGTTTACCTCACAGACACAGGGTACAGGGTTTGATTCTCACCTTTGAGGGTAATTGGCAAGGCTTAAAATGACCCAAAATGGCAGCTAGCCCAGCACTAACCTATGAAACTATGAACCTATGAGAATACAATATAGGCAGTTACAGACGTCATCTCTGAACCCTGGATTTTTGATCCATGAGATACACATTTTCCTATTGAACCACTATGCATTGTTATTTCTAATTATAATTATCCTTTGAAGTTATCACCCAAGGACTCCACTGAAAATAGAACTTCCTAGCTGGCCATTCCCAATTCACAAATGCAGACAAACAAGCCAGCAGACAAATACATAAATAGATTATTCCCCACAAATATGGCATTACTCAAATAGCCACAAAGATCCAACAACAACTGATAGCCACCCAAACCTCATCTTGGTAGAAATCTATGACCTTGAATCCTCCAGCAAATGCACTATCTTAAATCACTGCACTCTCTCAGGCTGATAGCAAATGGTGCTGTCATATATATATCTGTAAATTAGAGCATACAGGCCAGCTTACTCCTGTCTTCATGCTGATTGGTGTCTCCCACCTAGCTTTCCTGTCAAAACATGTTCTCTTTGTACCACATTCATATTTATGTGCACATCTTCATTTATGTATTTTATCTGTGTGGGTTGTTGTGTCTTTCGGCTTATCCCAGTTAGGGGTCGCCACAGTGGAACTCCGGTCTGCTAATGTTTGGTAGTGGATTTTTACATGCTGAGTTACCAGCCCTGATGTACAACCTTCAACGAAGGCATGCCCATTCACGCATGCCTCCACACAGAAGACGCTCTAGCTGAGAATCGAACGTGACAACGTCTTGCTGTGTGTGGGTATATATATATATATATATATATATATATATATATATATATATATGGGTCTACTTTAAATAACCGAACTGACACTTCACCGACACGCAGAAGACCGAGACGAAAGGACCAAAAAGCAAGTTGATCGAAAAGGTGATTTGCCGACAGCCGAAAGACCGACAAGGGCAACGTGTGAGCGCTACTCAGGAAGTGTGCGATAGTGACGGATTTAGGAGCGGTCAGGTAAGTGTGCGATATTGAGGGATTTTGGGTTAGGGTGTGGGAAAGGTGAGTGTGCGGTAGTGTCAGAGTTAGGGATTTTGGGTTAGGGTGTGGGAAAGGTGAGTGTGCGGTAGTGTCGGAGTTAGGGTTCGGGTAAGGTAAGTGTGTGATAGTGACGGACTGTAGTTTAGGGATGGGTTAAATGAGTTAGGTTTAGAGTGCGGGTAGGGTGAGTGTGCGATAGTGACGGGCTTTATGTTTTAGGGTGGGTTAAGTGAGTTAGGGTTAGGGTGCAGGTAGGTTAAGTGTGCGATAGTGACAGTCTTTAGTTTTAGGGGTGGGTTAAGTGAGTTAGGGTTAGGGTGCGGGTAGGGTAAGTGTGCGGTAGTGTCGGACCTTAGGGTTAGGGATTGGGTTAAGGTTAGTGGATATGTCATTGTGTGTAATGTGTAGTTTATGTTTTTTGTGTCGGTGTAATGGTGTTCGGTTTTGTGAGTTGTCGGTGTTGTGTGTTTCGGTTATTTGGGGTCGGTGTTTTGTGTGTCGGTGAAGTGTCAGTTTGGTTATTTAAAGTAGACCCATATATATATATATATATATATATATATATATATATATATATATATATATATATATATATATATATATAAATATGTGTGTTTGTCTGTGTGTCTGTGTGTCTGTGGTTTGTATGGATGTATGTTTAGGGCTAGTGACTTTGTATCTGTTTGCATCTGTTATTCAATATGCATGCATGTATATCTCTGTGTGTCTTGTGTTTGTATCTATCTATATAGGAAGAGATGTGTTTAACAGTATCTGATCATTATGTGTAATATATTCTTGCCTACAGAGGCCATCACATGTACTCCTATATCCTGCATCTTCAACAGATAAAAAGTAATCAGCAATCTTTCTCTTTTTAAAGGCAACATAATTGGTCTGTCCTAAAGTGACTACAGATACATTTGTCATTGCAATCATTGTAAGAAATCTAGTGCTAAGCAATAAATATATTTTTGAAATAATTATCTTAAAGCAGTGTTGGCCAAATATAATGCACTATATTTGAAATCATTTCAGAAAAAACGAAACTATTTAAAAATATAGTGCACTTATTATTCTGAGTCATATTATTTGTTCTCATACAAATCAAGTCCCAGTTGTCAGTTCTCAGGAAATAATCTTGTAGGATGAAGTTAATTATGCAATATACTTATTCATGTGTTTTTCAAAGTAAAACCTTTGCTTAAATTTGTTAATGGCTTCCAGCATGGAAGCTGTAATGTTTCAAACACTTGGTAGTTTAATCAAAAGAGAGAGACTTATTCTTAAACTATGCTGAGTACCTGCTGTGTACTGGAGACATTTTGCAACTTGCAGCTTGATTTAAAAAATGATACAGAGACTGCAACATTATTTAAACTAGAGCTCATAACAGAAACATAGATTGTTTAATGCATAATTTGATTCAGAAATGCTATACTCTGTGATCTACATTAAAAAAAAAAATAAGTTGTTAAGTACTGCGCTCAGCAATGGATCTCTGGAAAACATCATATTGTAGATACCTCATATTTAATATTACCAGATTATCATTACAGGAGTTCAAAAAAAAGAAAAAAGGAAGTGAAAACTTAATTCTTTCTTATTCCCTGAGATAGTGCAACATCAGAATGATTTAAATAAGTAGAGGTGGTCTGAGGAGTGGACTTATCAACATGGGGTGGTACAAGAAGGTCTCTTGCCCAGGAATAACACTTGTTGGCAGTCTTTTTTGGCTTGATGGATTCACGGACATTCTGACTCTGTCTTTTTCTTTCTTTTTTATGACAGGATTACCTGAAATACAGATCAATATTCTGTAATAGATTTAATATTTGGTCTATTCTAACAAAGCACCACAAAGTCATGAATTCATTGATGCAAAGAATCTAGTTATCGGTTAAAAAGAGAGGAAAAGTATGGGGGAATATCTAATACCATCTACATTTTGGTAACTGTCTTTCTGTCTCATAGATATATATATATATATACACACACCCACATACATATATTTATATACATTTCCTTTTATTCATACGTATGTCAGTACATTCAAATACATACACACACCCACAAACACACATGCACAAGTACATGCAGTACACACACACACACATATATTTATATATATATATATATATATATATATATATATATATATATATATATATATATATATATCTCAAAATTCATAATCTCGAGACCAGAATCTCGAACATCCATTCACTCAAAATTGTGAATGGGAGCCTTAGGTTTAAAAAAATAAAAAGTTAACTTACCTTATTGCAGGAGGCCAGGTCCCCCTGTACCCTAGCAGTTTAAATGTGAATGTTTCATGACTGCACTATAGCAGATGAATGGAAAATCTTCTGTTTTCTGCTTAAGCGTATATATCACGGAATGGGAGATTCTCTTTCCTTCACTATAGTGCGATCTCGTAATAGGTATATTTAAGTAGGGGGGTGTGGGGGGGGTGAAGCCCCCCTCCAAAAACATTTCAAAGGTGCTAATTTTTTTTTGTCCCTTTCATATGTTCGAGTTTCTCTAAATTCAAGATTCGGGTTTCGAGTTTATGACTTTCGAGTTTAGAGAAATTTGATCATATGAAGTGGAATCATATATATATATATATATATATATATATATATATATATATATATATATATATGGGTTCACTTTAGAAGCTCAAAATACTGAAATATCGAAATTCAGTATTTTGAGCTCAGAAGGGCGAAATTCAAAACCTCGCACAACGGATATTTTGAATTACCACTTCTGGTGTTTCGCTGTGGTTGTGGATTCAGGTAAGTGTTTATTTGCTAAGGGTTTTGGGTAGGGGCTGTGGTGTGTCTTAGTGTATTTTGTTGCTGTGATGTGTGTGTGCGGGGAGAATACAACTTGTGTGGTGGTGTTTTGTGTGTGTTTGTATGTAGTGTGACCTCGGAGTCAGTATACTCAGTCATCAAAAAGTGGAGAAAATATGGGACAACAGTGACGTTGCAAAGAACTGGACGTCCCTCCAAAATTGATGAAAAAACAAGATGAAAACTGGTCAGGGAGGCTGCCAAGAAACCTATAGCTACACTGAAGTAGCTGCATGAATTTCTGGCAAGTACTGGTTGTGTACTACATGTGACAACAATCTCCCATATTCTCCATATGTCATCCAGGCCCAGCAGAAATTTGCAAAACAATACATCAAGTCTCCCAAAAGCATGTGAGAACATGTGTTATGGTCTGATGAGACCAAGGTTGAACTTTTTGGCCACAATTCCAAAAGGTACCTTTGGTACAAAAACAACACTTCGCATCACCAAAAGAATACTATCCCCATGGTGAAGCATGGTGGTGGCAGTATCATGCTTTGGGGTTGCTTTTCTTCAGCTGGAACTGGGGCTTTAGTCAAGGTGGAGGAAATTATGAATAGTTCCAAATACCAATCACTTTTGGCTCAAAACCTTCAGGCATCTGCTAGAAAGCTGAAGATGAAGAGGAATTTCACCTTGCAACATGACAATGACCACAAGCATACATCCAATTTAACAAAAGAATGGCTTCACCAGAAGAAAATTAAAGTTTTGGAATGGCCCAGCCAGAGCCCAGACCTAAATCCAATAGAAAATCTCTGGGGCGACCTGAAGAGGTCTGTGCACAAGAGCTGCCCTCGCAATCTGACAGGTTTGGAGCACTTTTGCAAGGAAGAGTGGGCAAATATTGCCAAGTCAAGATGTGCCATGCTGATAGACTCCTACCTAAGAAGACTGAATGCTGCAATTAAATCAAAAGGTGCTTTAACAAAGTATTAGTTTAAGGGTGTGCATACTTATGCAACCAGCTTATTGTATGTTTTTTATTTTTTATATTTTTCCCCTAACAGATTTGTTTGTTTTTCAATTGAATTGTACAGGTTATAGGTCACATTAAAGGCAGGAAAAGTTTTGAAATTATTTATTGTGGTGTCATTTTTTATAGCACAAAAAGGTGGCATCTTAACAGGGGTGTGTACACTTTTTATATCCACTGTAATATATATATATATATATATATACATATATATATATATATATATATATATATATATATATATATATATACACACACACACACGCACACACACACACACATGCGTGCACACGCACATACACACACACACACACGCATAGACACACACACACACACACACACACACACTGAGATAGAAAGATAAAGAAAAAAGGGAAAACTAGTTGTACTGGAACATTGTTTATTGATATATATGTACACGTGCTTATAAATGGTCAACATGTTAAATGAACAACACAGAAAACATTGATCAAAACATGGCAACAAGTCTTGTTTAGTTATTTAAGTTTGTTTCCTGGGGTAGAATACTGATCAAACAATCACCACATAAAGGCACAGCCCGAGTTATATCATAATGTTGCAAAACACTGTACAGCATACAGCTAAGAGTGGCTTACATTTATTAGTAAGCATAGAAAATCTTACAAACAAGATGTACACAGAAGAACTAACAAACCAAATATATATACAGTTACATAAGTGGAATAGAATACAGTTAATGTAGGAAGTGTAGAAGTGTTGCAGACATGGCGGTAGTAGCTAGGTTAGAAAAGCTAATAGAGACCAGTATGATGAAAGAGACAGATTAGTCACACAGTACTAACTAGCAAATTTAAATTTTAAATAGCGAATCACAGCCCAGGCTTGCCAGGACATAAATCGCCTTCTGATACTGGACCCGGTTCATGAAGCTTGGGGGTTGCACTTTGTAGACTTGGCATTGAATGGAACAGCTTCCCAGAACTATACAATATGTCCACATAAGATACAATAGCAGATGTGAGTCCAGTGCTGTAGCACAGAGATTTGACAGCAGGAGTTTAGGCTATCTGTCAGTGTCATGGATTTTTATATTTCCACTATAAGAATATGAACCCAGTTGGGTCTGTCACCAGCTTCTTCAATAGTTGCAATGAATACTAGACAAGAACTAAGCTGTTCAAAATTCAGACAGAAAATGTTTTCTCATATATGAAAAGCTCATCCAACTAGTGCACTTGACCTGACTACATTTTCTTGCATATGCCCAATTCTTTGTGCCTAATAGACTTTGCCAGAGTCTTCAGATATATTCCTGTAAGAAGTCTTGTAATTGTGCATGCCTTCTCCACAATATATTATATTGTCTCTACCTTGAAACATGCCACTAAGCCAATAAAATGTAACATGACTCCATGGCATGCTATGTACATGGGACTCATCTGGTTTTAATGGCACCTTGCTTTGGATATTAGAGTTACTGTAGTTCCCATTGTCTACTAAGTATATGAGGGAGGTAATAGACTGGTCCTCCATGCTGCACAGTGGTATACTATACAAGCATGTAGACAACAGCATTGCATTTTAATAAGCTCTACGATAAAGAAGTGGAATACTTTTGATATATACTTAGCTTGCAAATCAATGACCATTTTGTACACATGGAGACCAGAGCAGTCATATGCATTAGCATGTTTTTATTGCTAAACATGTATAATATTATAGCAGTTTGTTTGTGCATCTGTGTTTTTGTGTGCATGTGTGTGTGTGTGTGTGTGTGTGTGTGTGTGTGTGTGTGTGTGTGTGTGTGTGTGTGGGTGTGTGTGTGTCTGTCTGTGTGTGTCCAGGGGTGTAACCAGGATTTTCAAATTTTCACTCACAGCTCCCAGACTGCTGCCCAACAAGCCACACCCACATTAACACTGTTGACCAAGCCACACCTCCGTCATATTACTCATCTCTGAACAGGTCACTGACAAGTATAATTCAGGGTAGTAATTGCCTACATGAAGCAGCATGAACATTTCCTTCCAACAGTGCATCTTGAGTCAAAAAACAAAATACCTTGCCATTTACACTTGGGTAGATCAACTAATTTGCATCCCAAGATTATTCTTCTTCCCATTTGCAGCTCCTAACTGCTGTAGTAGCTCATTACAACTCCAATAGTGTTACTGAATAAAGAACAGGCAGCCTCTAGGCAGCACATGCTCCGCAGTATTGTGGTCTGTTGGTACAACATATAGTGCTCCCCCCTAGGTAACACCCAAGCTGTGAGCCACAACTACCTGCCTTCCACCCACATAAGTCACCTGGCAATGGTTGCTCACTCCTACTGCCTGCACTCACACAAAGCTTTTTGCGATGGTAAACCTTACATTTCTAGCAATAAATACATTCTGTCTGGGCTCAAGCATACTGCCACTGACAATAAATGAAGATGTGTTTCCACGGGAGTCAATCAAGCAATAACTAAAGCTGATGAAACTTATATCCTTACTACATTACTTAAATTATGTGAATCTCAAGCCTTTGCTGAAAGGAAATTGATTAAAGCAAAAAAACTTGCCTAAACCTCAGAAATAATGGGACTGCACATACTCTTAGGTGCCCTTTTTTGGAACGTTTTCCAGTCTTATGATTTTTTTCTGCTCAAAGCTATTATATACATTTTTTCTTTCAACTCCCACCATACCTTATTGGACCCAAAGGAGCACCTATACTCACCTATCCAGCCTGTGTGGGTTATTCTTCACCTGGGTAACCAAACTCCACTGGACTAAGAGCCTCAGGATATTTTTTCTGCTCAAAGCTATTATATACATTTTTTCTTTCAACTCCCACCATACCTTATTGGACCCAAAGGAGCACCTATACTCACCTATCCAGCCTGTGTGGGTTATTCTTCACCTGGGTAACCAAACTCCACTGGACTAAGAGCCTCAGGATATTTTTTCTGCTCAAAGCTATTATATACATTTTTTCTTTCAACTCCCACCATACCTTATTGGACCCAAAGGAGCACCTATACTCACCTATCCAGCCTGTGTGGGTTATTCTTCACCTGGGTAACCAAACTCCACTGGACTAAGAGCCTCAGGATATTTTTCTGCTCAAAGCTATTATATACATTTTTCTTTCAACTCCCACCATACCTTATTGGACCCAAAGGAGCACCTATACTCACCTATCCAGCCTGTGTGGGTTATTCTTCACCTGGGTAACCAAACTCCACTGGACTAAGAGCCTCAGGATATTTTTTCTGCTCAAAGCTATTATATACATTTTTCTTTCAACTCCCACCATACCTTATTGGACCCAAAGGAGCACCTATACTCACCTATCCAGCCTGTGTGGGTTATTCTTCACCTGGGTAACTAAACTCCAGTGGACTAAGAGCCTCAGGATATTTTTTCTGCTCAAAGCTATTATATACATTTTTTCTTTCAACTCCCACCATACCTTATTGGACCCAAAGGAGCACCTATACTCACCTATCCAGCCTGTGTGGGTTATTCTTCACCTGGGTAACCAAACTCCACTGGACTAAGAGCCTCAGGATATTTTTTCTGCTCAAAGCTATTATATACATTTTTTCTTTCAACTCCCACCATACCTTATTGGACCCAAAGGAGCACCTATACTCACCTATCCAGCCTGTGTGGGTTATTCTTCACCTGGGTAACCAAACTCCACTGGACTAAGAGCCTCAGGATATTTTTTGTATGTCTCCTAATATTTGTGTCCTATGATATTTTGCATATTTTAATCTAATTTACAACCTTAAGGTATACTAGAATAGATGTTAGGTTTTGCCAGCAGCCATATCCCCCTCCCCTCTAGTTTCATCCACTGAAACACTCCACTGCCTCCTCCTGCACCCCTGCAGCCCCTATCTACGTCATTCTTCTTTATAAAGCTTCCTTCTCAATACCTTATTTCTATTGTCCTCTTCTGTTCTCATTACTGTAGAAAACTCTCTACAGATTTAGTACCAGCTCTGGCCACTAGATGGCAGTCTCTACTCTCCACTGATTCTTTTCACCTTTTCTCTTCTTACCTTCTACCTAAACCCCTTTTAAGACTAATTCACTCCTCTCTGTTGAATTCTCTCTGTTTCTCCCTTGGTCGCTCTTCTTATTGCTTTACTTACCCTGTTACCTTCCCTAGTTTTCCCTCTACAATTTTACCTTCTCTTTCTCCTGTATTTTACGCCCTATATTTCACCACTGACTTAGCCCTTTTACCTGTCTTCTATTAGAGGTTCCTGGTCTTTTATATAACTTTTCCTTTATCTTGTACCTTTCTGACCTCACTTACCTCCATGTCTGATTGTTTCCCCTCCTTCTCTTTTCTTTAGCTGTTTCTTTTTCCCGCTTATTCCTTAACTTCCGGACTGTGCTTCTTTCCTATATATCTTTTGCCCCTCCCACTAGCTTACCTCATCCTTACCTGAACTTTCATATAGGACTACCTTGCTAGGGTCGCCATTTTTAATCCCCCTGCTCTCCGCGTGGCTGCTGAGCAATCCCTGGCGTCTTGGACTATCTAGCTTTGTAAGTTATCTGTTTCTATATTGGCTTAGACTATCTAACTGTGCAAGTTATCTGTTTTTATATTGTATTCCTTTTTTGCATTTCGTGTATGGGTACCTTTGTGCTTATCAGTTGATTTATGTTTTTACATTGTTTGCCGGTCTGTATAGAACTGTGGGTTTCATATTACAGTCTTTATTACTATAATGCACTGCGTGTAAGGTTTTCAGTGCTTATTTGATGACCGCATTCATCTGCTTTTTGAAGAAACCTGTTTTTACTATTTACCGGTTTTAATTACCAGCCCCGCTTTTACAGTGCCTATTTTTCAGTGCTTATTTGATGACCGCATTCATCTGCTTATTGAAGAAACCTGTTTACCGGTTTTTAATTACCAGCCCCGTTTTTACAGCGCACTAAACTAGCTTGCTGTAATACATGACCGCATTTATCTGCTTTTAGAAGAAACCTGGGTTTTTTTTCTATTTACTGGTTTTAATTACCAGCCCCGCTTTTACAGCGCACTATACTAGCTTGCTGTAACACATCGCTCTGACTACCCCTTTCTCAGACCGCAGTCCTGCTGTATTGCTTCCACTAAAGGAAATAATATATTCCTGATCACCTGAATTAGTCTGAGCCATAGTAGTCTCCCCTCTCTTAGTTACAGCCTCCCACTCTCATTGCTTACAATCAGAAGTGCTGTCTACAACTATTAATAGGTTAGCCGCAACTTGCCTTATATGCCCATAACGAACATTGTAACTGCTTGCTGTCGTCGCAGATGTACCTCTCTAGATTCCCCCTTAGCTGAACCTCCTTTTATGTGTGCAAAAAAGTAGAAGGCATCCTTTTTTCCTTTTCCCACCTTAGATATCTGCCCCTTCTTTCCTGCTACGTACTAATACCCATAAGGTATTACTCTCTACTCTCCAAACTACCTAGAACGGGTAGTTTTCAGGGTAATCTCGCTAGTTTTCTCTATCTGTTCTTGCTAAGCAAACATTGTATGTCTTGCTGTATTAGCGCTGCCCTTCACCTTTAATCGCGCTTACTTTCTCAAACATTTAGGTCCGGATAGTCCCCTGACTGTTGGGAGGTAACTTAATGGTTAATTTATGCCTGGTTCCTTCTGAGATAGTCTAGCAGATTCCTTTACTTGTTTGCTGACTTAATTTCTCCAACGGATGTGCCAAATAACTACAGATAATTTCTGTTTTTTACATAATTGACATCCTTGTGGATTTGAGTTTATCTGTATGTCTTTTTATTATTCCAAATGCTTAGAGTATTGCTAGACAGTATTTCTTAGCCATACTATTAGGACATGTGTTGCATAGTTTTGTTGTAGATGATTTTATCTGACTGAGTTGTTTAATCCTGTGTAAACTGTTCTGCTTATGAAACATTTTTGTTTAATCCTCTGCTAACTCTAACTCCCCCCCCCCCTTAATATTTTTTCTCTCTCTTCAGCTGCTCGAAGCTATTATATACATTTTTTCTTTCAACTCCCACCATACCTTATTGGACCCAAAGGAGCACCTATACTCACCTATCCAGCCTGTGTGGGTTATTCTTCACCTGGGTAACCAAACTCCACTGGACTAAGAGCCTCAGGATATTTTTTGTATGTCTCCTAATATTTGTGTCCTATGATATTTTGCATATTTTAATCTAATTTACAACCTTAAGGTATACTAGAATAGATGTTAGGTTTTGCCAGCAGCCATATCCCCCTCCCCTCTAGTTTCATCCACTGAAACACTCCACTGCCTCCTCCTGCACCCCTGCAGCCCCTATCTACGTCATTCTTCTTTATAAAGCTTCCTTCTCAATACCTTATTTCTATTGTCCTCTTCTGTTCTCATTACTGTAGAAAACTCTCTACAGATTTAGTACCAGCTCTGGCCACTAGATGGCAGTCTCTACTCTCCACTGATTCTTTTCACCTTTTCTCTTCTTACCTTCTACCTAAACCCCTTTTAAGACTAATTCACTCCTCTCTGTTGAATTCTCTGTTTCTCCCTTGGTCGCTCTTCTTATTGCTTTACTTACCCTGTTACCTTCCCTAGTTTTCCCTCTACAATTTTACCTTCTCTTTCTCCTGTATTTTACGCCCTATATTTCACCACTGACTTAGCCCTTTTACCTGTCTTCTATTAGAGGTTCCTGGTCTTTTATATAACTTTTCCTTTATCTTGTACCTTTCTGACCTCACTTACCTCCATGTCTGATTGTTTCCCCTCCTTCTCTTTTCTTTAGCTGTTTCTTCCCGCTCCGTTCGCCCTGCGGGCTCACTCCGCTCCCCTCCCTACCCCCAATTCCCACCCACCCCCAGGGGTCCTACATTTACCTAGCCTCTAAACACACCTCTAACTTCTTACACCCAATCATACTCATCCTCACACTGTGTACCACCTTATAATTAGCCACTCCTACTTACCTATTATAACCTGCCCCACCCCTCTGTCTAACACACCAAAGGAAAAAAAAAATACTACCAACTCTCCCAAATCCTCACAGTACTTCCACCTACAACATACCATCCTACCACACTCAAACTTACAACTAATTTATCATGACTACAGCTATCTTCCAGTCCCAGTTGAAATTAGCTATCTCCTTCTTACTATTATTCCCCCTCATCACTACTTACTTCCTAACCTCCTATGAACACTCCATAACTGCCTCCCTCTCCCTTCCATCAAAACATACCAGTACAACTGCTACTTCCACAACTCCAACCTTCATACACACACCCACACAATCTATCTACCTATTTGCCAAATACCACAGGCTATTACACTACAAAGTACCAAAAACTACATCAAAGAAAATATTCGACACCCTCCTAAAATATAAAGTTGAAAACTATTTTAGACTACTCCATCTACTAATAGATGGTGACATACACCCCAACCCAGGCCCTCTAGCTACTACTGCAAAAACTCACAGAAATCATATCAAACCCATCTCTATTTCATCCACTACACACTTTAACTTACTAACCTTGGCCCATCTCAATATACGTAGCATCTGTAACAAACTTAGTCAACTCCATGCCCTATTAGATGTACACAAATTTGACATTCTATGCTTATCAGAAACATGGCTAAAACCTTCAATTAAAGACATTGAAATCACTCCACCAGGATACAACATTATTAGACTTGACCGTACCTCCAGGAAGGGAGGTGGAGTAGCTATTATATATAAAACAAACCTGAAGCTTTCTCTTCTTGACCTTACCCTAACCCAAACAAATAATGCTGAAATAATCTGCTCTAAAATTCAAATTAATATGACTAAAGCAATAAACATCATCTGTGTATACCTCCCCCCTGGAAATAACATCCCTACTTTAGAACAACTTCTTGAACAACTCTCTAATACCCTCCCCCAAGAAACACTAGTCCTTGGGGACTTTAACATTGATTGGAAATCTTGTAACAATACTGCCCCTACTTCCCATATAAACCTTTATGGTTTCAAACAACTAATTGATAGTCCCACTAGAATAAATACTAAGAACAAAAAAGAAACCACCCTAGACTGGATTCTTACCAACTCTCCCCTTCAAACCTACCAAACTGGCATCCTTCCTGATGACCTTAGCGATCACTCCCTCACCTATGTCATTAGGACTAAGACTAATCTAAACTTACCTACCTCTCAGAGAACATTATATTCAAAAAAACAATTTAATCCTGAACTGTTCCAAACAGAACTTTCACATTACAACTGGACCCCACTAAAACACCTCTCACTTAACAATGCCGTTGAACATTTCAACTCAGCATTCCTAGCAATCTTAAATCTACATGCCCCAAGTCGTACCATTAGAACAAAGACCAAAACAGCACCCTGGCTAACTACTAATACTAAACAAAAAATCAAACTGAGAAATAAGTCTTGGAAAAAATGGCGTTCCTCTAGAAACCCAACAGATCATGAAACCTTTAGAGAGCTTAGAAATAATACCAAAAAATCCATCCTCTCCGATAAAAAGAATTATTACCTCCAACTTCAGCAATCCACCAAAATGAACCAAAAAGTTCTGGTCTACTATCACTAATCTACTTACCCCAGGCAAAGTAGTTACACCAAACCCACAGGACTTAGACCCTGAAAATCCCTCGTTAATAGCTAACAACTTCAATACCTTCTTTACTACTTCCATACAAAGTCTAGCTAACCACTTATCTCCGGATGCTTCGCAACTACTCTCAAGTAACTTAAATAATTCCCTTCTTCCCCTCCAACTTCAACCTATATCCACCTCATACATTCAATCTCTCCTACAAAAACTTAAACCCACTACCCCCTGAGCAGACAAACTTCCTGCTGAATTCCTTCAAATAGCAGCTAAATCTATTGCCTACCCTGTATCTATCCTAATAAATAGATCCATAAAAGAAAGTACTTTTCCAACTATATGGAAGATATCACATATAATACCCCTACACAAAGGAGGCAAATCCACTGACCTTTCTAACTATCGCCCTATAGCACTATTATCTCCACTAGCTAAAATCATGGAAAAATGTATACATAAACAACTACTTAACCATCTCCTTCAAAACAACCTACTAGCTAACACTCAACATGGATTTAGACCTTCACATAGTACTACTACTGCACTACTTTCCTTTACCAACACCATCAACTGTAACCGTAACAGCAACAAACTAACCTCTTCTCTTTTTCTAGACCTGTCTAAAGCCATGCACATGGTCAACCATACACTTCTTCTTGACATATTAAAATCCCTTGCCTTAGATTTCTCTTCCTTAACCTGGTTCTCATCCTATCTTGAAAACCGACAACAAGCAGTACTATGGAAAAACTCGCTATCTGCTCTACTACCCATCTCTCTAGGAGTACCTCAAGGATCTATACTAGGCCCACTCCTATTCACTATCTTTATCAATGATCTTCAGTCATCTATCCATAACACTACCTGCATACAATATGCAGATGATTCCACCATTATTTGCACAGCCTCCACTCAATCTGAACTCCAGTCACTGACACAATCTACCTTTTCTACCGTCGAACAGTGGTTCTCAAAAAGATGTCTACTACTTAACCCCAAGAAAACAAAACTGTTACTATTCTCACCTACCCACAAATCTTCTCAACTAAATTTTACTATTACTGCAAGTGACAACTCCCTCATCTCCCCTGACTCCACTACCAAACTGCTTGGTGTCACTATTGATAATAATCTCAGCTATGATTATCACATCAATAACACTATAAAAGCAGTTAATAAAAAGATTGGTTCACTGTACAGAATTAAACCCTTCCTTACTCCAGAAGCACGGATCACCTTAGCACAATCACATCTTATCTCTACCCTTCTGTATGCTTCCTCCATTTACACTAACCTCTCTAAAAGCAACCTTAGGAAACTGTCTACATCCTACCACAACATAGCACGTTTTGCCACAGCATCTCAGTATAGAACACACCACTGTATAAACCTAAAACAGTTACACTGGTTGGAATTTCCTAATAAACTTATCTATCAACAACTAGTAGTCACACATAACATTCTATATCAACCATCCAAGACACCTGCTCTTAGTAACCTCTTGACCCCCTATAATAACTTGAAACAACTGCGCTCCGCCGAAAAACTACAAGTCAACACAACCAGGATCACAAATTCTGCAGGTAACTGCCTTTTCTCCAACTCTGTAGGCAAAATATGGAATAACCTCCCCTCACACATTACTGCTCTTGGCTCCTTACATCTTTTTAAAAAACAACTTTTTTTACATCTGACCAACTTCTGGCTTTGCTCTTGTACCAACCCTGACTAATCTACTTTATACTTTTTACTATCAGAATTTCTTATCTCAAAACTATCTTTCTCTGTCAACACAAATGACATGACTGTACTATTTCTATTGCTCTCAAAAAAAAAAAAAAAAAAAAAAAAAAAAAAAATTTTTGTCTGTTAGACATTTTAAAATGAGTAATTACACTATTCTCACACAATAGTATGTAGATAGTAAATTATGTTTTGTATTACTTTATCTAAACTAATATGTATTCATTGTTACCCATTGTTTTAGTTTCTCACATTTATTGTATTTGTTTAATCTCTATAACCTTATTTTAATCGATGGAGCTTTTCTCCCCGGGCCTCCACTGAAAATGGAAATTATCCAGCTGGACTAGCCCAGTCAACAAATGTAAAATAAAATAAAATAAATAAATAAATAAATAGTGATAGTCTGAACAAAATTATTGGAAAGGAAAGAAATGAAAAGAAATTCAGTCCTTTACCCAAACATAAACAAACTATTTTTTATTTTTTGTTATACTTCTTGTTTTAAAATTTTGGCTTCTGTCTCCCCAAGACAATCAAATTCTCATCTCCTATAGGTCCATTTCTTCCCATATCACCTTGCATTTGGGAATTGTGGGAGACAGGACAAAAACTGGGAAATGTGGTCATCACTCAGTAGGAGTTATTCAGTTTTTGCAATGCTCTTTAAACCAGTCTTATTGTTAGGGAAAACATGTCTCAGTGTCGAGGAAAGCATGCTGCAGTATTCAGTTAAGC